>NC_091968.1:3939393-4242424 GCF_036711975.1 Onthophagus taurus | reverse complement strand
AAGGCACTTAAGGCTGCCTCCTTTTGTATATATATGTGGAGCGGTGTGAGACCGAGTAGGGCTTCCAAAGCAGCCGTCGGACAGGATCTCATTGCACCCGTTATGTTAAGACATGCTAACCGCTGGATTTGTGCCAGCTGTTGTTGAGCTGTCTTATGTTTTGTTTTTGGCCACCAAACCAATGAGGCGTAGGCGACCATGGGTCTGATTATTGCTACGTAGACCCAATGAGCCATTCGTGGTTTGAGACCCCAGTTCCTTCCTAGGAGCCTGCGGCAGATCTGGTTTGCCATGATGGCCTTTTTCCTCACCTTATCTAAGTGTGAGTTCCAGTTTAGTTTACTGTCAAGTATTATCCCTAGGTATTTAGTTTCTGTTTTGAGGTTAATAGTTCTGCTTTCAATGGAGGGTGCTTTTATTTGTAGCTTCCTGCTCCGAGTGAAAGGGACTATTTCGATTTTATTGGGATTGATGCTGAGCCCATTGCTTCTGCACCAAGTACTGGTGAGTAGTAGGGCTTTCTGCATTAGCTGAGTTATTATTGAATCATATTTACCTCGGATTGTGATTACCAGGTCATCAGCATACCCTTGTATCTTAAATCCGTTTTTAGTTAGGGTGTTCATCAAGTCATCAACTACCAGGCACCATAATAGAGGAGATAGCACTCCCCCTTGGGGACATCCTCTTAGCGCCTTTATAGTCAGCGACTCGCCTCCCAGACTGGCTGTGATCTGCCGACTTTTCAACATGGCTATACACCACTTGATTGTCGACGGATGTATGTCTTTTACGTTTAAAGCCTTCTCTATGGATTCATATGAGGTGTTATCAAACACTCTCTATATCTATGAAAGCACAAAGGGCTATCTCTTTGGTTGCAATTGCCTCCTCTAAGGTGCTAGTCAAAGCATGGAGAGCGGTAATTGTTGATTTTGCTTTCTGGTAAGCATGTTGGCTAGGGTGGAGTGGATTTGTGACAAGCACTCCATTCCTTAGGTATTGATCGATTACCTTTTCCATCCCTTTGAGGAGAAATGAAGTTAGGTTAATTGGTCTGTACGCCTTGGGGTCCGCGTTTGAACGCCTACCACCTTTAGGTATGAAGACCACCTTTACTTTCCTCCATAGAGTGGGTATATAGCTAAAGCTGTAGCTAGTTATATATAGGGATATTATTATTGGGAGAAGGTCTTCTAAGCCTTTTTGCAGAAAGATAGGCAGAATTCCATCTCCTCCAGGTGATTTTAGGGGCTTGAAATTGAAACTTCGGGTTTAGCCGTGCGTCTTCAGACGAATGTTTCTAGGTCTAGTGTTAGTTCTAGTTTTATGCTAGAACTAGAACTAACACAAGAACTAGAATCATTCGGGTTTAGCCATACAGAGAGACGTGCGGCTAAACCCAAATGTTTCTAGGCTGCCGGCAACATTTATTTTCCTTGTGTAATTTTTGCTTAAAACTAACCAATAATTCTTTGAGGTTCTTTTAGGTTGCACGCGCAATTCGCCGCCTCTTACGTCACAAAACACTCCCGTTCTTGCCCCTCACCCTCAAACTAAAATCAAAGTATTGCAGTATAGGAACCTAGACAACCTCATATATAACCTTGCTTTCAAAAATTTAAAATCAACAAAAGTTGAATGACCGAGATGCCACGAGAATCTTATGCGCTAGAAGAAGAGATCCGAACGATGCACGTTTGTGTCTTCTTGATGTTACGCGAAAACTTTGTAAACGTCACCAAAGCTTTTATAGAGAGGATTTTGAATTTTAATATTAATTATTGCAAAAATTAAACAATTTTAGGATTTGAAAATGTTACCAATTTATCTATTTTTACATTGTTCATCGATTTTCTCTATTCCATTGAGGGTAACGGTCCCATTTAATTAAATAATTAAAACATTTTTATAGATGATCGATTGCTCAGTGATTGGTTAAAAGATGTTGATGCTCGAGTCCAAGCCGGAATAAATCTGGGAAAAACAAACGGTCTCATAAGCTTGGGAGACTCAGTAGTTATTGTTACCGGTTGGAGACAAGGTTCCGGTTTTACAAACACCATGAGAGTTGTGTAAGTAAATAGCAAATTTTATAAACGCCAATTGTATTTGATTTTTTTGTTTTTAGGTATGTGGAGTAAAATACTAAGAATAAAGTCATTCAAACCAAGGAAAATTCCAAAAAAATAGAAATAAATGCTATAAAGTAATCAGAAAATAACATCGATATTAATTAATTATCACTTTTATATACTCAAAAAGATGTAACAATAATCTAATTAAAGCATTTTTGAACACAAACATTAATTTTTATTATCACAACAACATTCTTGATCATACGTAAAAGTTCCTAATAATTTTTGAGCTAACGAATCAATAACATCGTTACTAATCTCCAAAATAACCAACATTCCTTGTAATTGCCTACTTTGCATCGTTCCAATAGTCTTAAAACACTCCTTTTTCAAATTCTTCGATTTTTCTTCTTTTGAAATTTCGGATAAATCTTTAAGCTCCACTTTTACATCTTTATCTTCTTTCCCTCTCCAATGCAACATTTTTTCTGTAATACGCGCCATCGTGCGGATTTTTTCATCGGGAACAACGATGGTGGTCGTGTAATCAGTGGCGGGAAGTCTTTGTTCAAAATACAAATCTTGCCGGAAAGGTTTTGGCCCAATTCCTAATTCGGCAATATCCCGCATAAATTCTAAGTCTATTTTTGAAGGTCTAGAGTTTCTTTCTCTCACATAGGTGTTTCTAAGATAAGCTGTGGTGACTTCTTCTTGCTTCTTTAAGCGCCACTCACTTAAATAAACCGCGTTATGATAACGGTAACAATCTGGGGCTGGAGTTATATAATTCGTATCTGATTGGCCACCACGTTCTCGACGTTTTTGATATCTTTGGTGTTTATTCATAAAATATAATCTACAAATTAAAAAACTTATTTAATGAATAATTTAATAACTTAGATTCTTTTTTGTGCCTTATATCTTATCTTTAATCTAACCTATATGTGTTTGTGTCTTGTATAAACAACCGTGCAGATCTGGGGCAGTGCAGATTGATGCTAAATAAAAATATACGAGAAAAGACTATCTTTAGCGAGATTGATACGTAAGATTAAATACTGCTAGTAAAAGACTAAAAACTGCTTGGAAAGAGGAAATACTATTTCAAAAAGTTACCTACTGCTTCTAAAATGCTAGATACTGCAGAAAAAGACCACAACTTACTTGGAAAAGACTAGATACTGTTTTCAAAATAATACCTATTGCTTCCAGAATGCTAAACATTACTGTTAAAGGTTTTGACCTACTTGGACAGGCGGAATACTGGTTCCAAGACTACTTATTGCTTTCAAAGACTTTAGTAATTGTTTGGAAAAGAGATATGCTTTTCAAAAAGCTACCTACTGCTTCCAGAATGTTAGATACTGCTAGAAAAGACTAGTAACTGCTCGGAAAGAAGAAATATGCTTCCCAAAAAGCTACCTAATGCTTCCAGAATGTCAAATACTACTGGAAAAGACTAATAACTGTTTAGAAAGAAGAGATATGCTCTCCAAAAAAGGTACCTACTGCTTCCAAAATGCTAGATACTGGTGGACAAGATTACAGTTTGCTTGGAGAAGACTAGATAGTGCTAGCAAACAACTACAATTTGCTTGGAAAGACAAGATACTGTTTCCAAAAGACTATTAACTACTTTCAGAATGCTAAATATTGTTGGAAAGACTACTAATTGCTTGGAGAAAGCTAGATATTGTTTGCAAAGACAATTTAATGCTTTCAGAAAACTATACACTGCTGCCAAAACATTACTAAGTGCTTGGAGATTACAATACTACTGGCTGAAGACTAGTTACTGAAACTATTCTTCTGTTGGGTGATATCTTTCTGTCCCTTCCATTACAGATTTAAAAATTGCTGCTACAACACTCGATTCTTTGTCACCCAGATGCGACATATCTTTTTAGAGGGGAGTAGGGCTCTCCTCTTTAAACGTTACATTCGGATCCACCTAATTTACTGATTTATTTCAGAATTTTGCGTAGAAATTCCACTTTGAGTTAGGTTAATTAACATTTGCAGTGCGAATTTCTCATGTCGGATTGGGCATGGAGCAGAGGGTGGGTTATAAATTTCGGGTTAGGTTAAACCCGATACTTTCTAGTTCTAGGTCTGGTGCTAGTTCTAGTTTTAGACTAGCACTAACACAAGACCTACAACTAGAATCAATCGGGTTTAGCCGTCTCGAGAGACGTGTGGCTAAACCCGAATGTTTCTAGTTCTAGGCCTAGTGTTAGTTATAGTTTTACACTAGCACTGTTACTATGTAAAACTAACACTATACCTAAAACTAGAATCATTTGGGTGTAGCCGCACGTCTTTAAAGACAGCTTAACCTGAATGTTTCTAGTTCTAGGTCTAGTGTTAGTTCTAGTTTTACACTAGCACTATCACTAGAACTAACACAAGACCTAGAACTAGAATCATTCGGGTTTAGCCGTCTTAAAAGACGTGCGGCTATCCAACCCAGATTCGCGGATTCTGAACTTTCCGGAATCAATTTTATGTAAACGCTTATAACTGATTCTGAAATGTTGTGGTGTTTGCCCTGAGATGTAATAATGCAAATGGGTTTGGAAATATTCACTGAAAAGACAGCCGGTCCAATCATAACCTAAATTTGTTTCAAAACGCAGCTTTCAATAACACCAACCTCAACGTTGTCTAAGCACTTAGAATGATTCTGAACTTTCTGGAAACAGTTACAAAGTAATAAAACTATGTGTATTTAGTAGATGGATAGATTTTATTTAGGCTCAACCGATTTGAAGTACTAACATATAAGTATTTGAAATCGGTTGAGCCTAATGAAAATCTATTCATCTACTAACTACACATAGCTTAAATTACTTTGTAACTAAATATAAAGATGGAAAGAAGTAATTACAATAATAATTTCTGGAAACAGTTCCTGCCAACTTGCATAATTTTATGTGAACACTCAAAACTGAGTCTGATAAGTTTTAGTATTTGCCAAAAAGTGTAATAATGCAAATGGAATAGGTTTGGAAAGTTTCAAAATGCAGCTTTGAATAACACAAGAATCTTTCAGAATCTATTGTAAGTATGACAATAGAATAAAGTCTAACCTCAACGTTGTCTAAATACTTAGAACTGATTCTGAACTTTCTGGAATCAGTTAACTAATCCATCTTTTTCAACCAAATTGCAGTATTTGTAGAAGTGTATGCAAATCTCTGAACATTTTCCTCAATGTTTTACGGAAATAATAAGCAATAACACTCTGGTCTAGCCAACGGGGTTCCTATTTTGCGATTGAAAATCTTGCCGAACTGCGCCACAATCTTTATACAGCAGCAGAAGAAATAAATGCAAAGAGATTTGCACAACTAGGAAAAATTTAGTTTTTTTATTTAGTTTTAAGACAATGCAATAAAATTAATAATTCCTTTTGTTTAATTTTGTCTTTAGGTTAACCTTATTCGAAACGAAACAATCGTTTTGCAAGACATAAAAGAAACCATCTTGTTGAAACCACATTTTGTAGTTCGTAGATATTGAGTTGCACATCTTCTAACAAAGTTAAGAGGAAATAAAGAGTAAATACAAATAGCATACGGAAGTATGAATTTTTTAAATAACGTGTTTTTTTGCAGAAAAACAGGCAATAATATTTTTTATGAAAAGACAAATGGCAAGTGTGTACCATTTTGGAAACTTGACTAAACAGGCCATCTTTTAAAATTACTTGCCAAGGATGTTGTACTACTCCTTTGTTTAGAAATCGTGTGTCAAACTTAATAGACATAACTTCTTTCAACCTTAACTCAATAAAACTAAAATTTTTTTTTGCAAAACTAACGACTTTAGTTGTTTGATTTGTGACTTCTATAGTATTAAGCATTTCCAACAGTAGTTAGTTTTTTGTCAGCAGTTTTTATTCTTCTTCCAGCAGTTTTTAGTCTTCTGTCAGCATTATTTAGTCTTTTCTAACAGAATTTAGTCTTTTGTCAACAGTATGTTGTCTTCTGTCAGCAGTATTTAGTGTTCTTAAACAGTACTTAGTCTTCTGCCAGCAGAATTTAGTCTTTTCTAACAGTATTTACTTCTTTTCAATAATCTTTAATCTTTTTCAAAAGTATTTTGTTTTCTGCCATGATGTCCTATCCCCCTCTTTAACTTATTGGTTCCTGAATGCTAGATACCGTTGACAAAAGACTAATTATTGCTATCAGAAGATTAAATACTGCTAGTTAAAGACTAAGAACTGCTTGGAAAGAGGAAATACTATTTCAAAAAGTTACCTAAAATGCTAGATACTGCAGAAAAGACCACAAATTACTTGGAAAAGACTAGATACTGTTTTTAAAATAATACCTATTGCTTCCAGAACGCTAAACACTGCTGTTAAAGGTTCTGATCTACTTGGACACGCGGAATACAGCTTCTAAGACTACTTACAGCTTTCAAAGACTTTAATAATTGTTTGGAAAAAAGATATGCTTTCCAAAAAGCTACTACTGCTTCCAGAATGTTAAATACTGCTAGAAAGACTAATAACCGCTTGGAAAGAAGAGATATGCTTCCCAAAAAGCTAGCTAATGGTGCCAGAATGCTAAATACTACTGGAAAAGACTAATAACTACTTGGAAAGAAGAGATATACTCTCCAAAAAAGGTACCTACTGTTTCCAAAATGCTAGATACTGGTGGAAAAGATTACAATCTGCTTGGAGAAGACTAGATAGTGCTAACAAACAACTACAAATTGATTAGAAAGGCGAGATACTACTGCCATAAGACTTACTGCTTTCAGAGAGCTATATACTACTAGAAAAGAGTGCGACCTGCTTGGAAAAGACTAAATACTGCTGGGAGAAACTATTATCTGCTTGGAAAGACAAGATACTGTTTCCTAAAGACTATTTCAACTACTTCCAGAATGCTAAATATTGTTGGAAAGACTACTAATTGCTTGGAGAAAGCTAGATATTGTTGGCAAAAACTATTTAATGCTTTTAGAAGACTATATATTGCTGCTAAAACACTACCAAGTACTTGGAGATTACAATAATACTGGCTGAAGACTATCTACTGAAACTATTCTGCTGTTGAGTGATATCTTTCTGTGTCCCTTTCATTACAGATTTAAAAATTGCTGCTACAACACTCGATTCTGTGGGGCGGGGTGGGGCCCCCCTCTTTAAAGGTTACATTCGGATCCACCTAATTTACTAATTTATTTCAGAATTTTGTGTAGTAATTCCACTTGAGTTAGGTTAATTAACATTTAAACCAGTGTGAATTTCTTAAATGTCGCGTTGGGCTTGGAGCAGAGGGTGGGTTGTAAATTCCGGGTTGGGTTAATCCCGATACTTTCTAGTTCTAGTTTTACACTTGCACTATCACTAGCACTAACACAAGACCTACAACTTGAATCATTCGGGTTTAGCCGTCTTGAGAGGTGTGGCTAAACCCAAATGTTTCTAGTTCTCGGTCTAGTGTTAGTTCTAATTAGACTTGACTAAACAGGCCATCTTTTAGAATTACTTGCCAAGGGTGCTGTACTACTTTTTTTAGAAATCGTGTGTCAAACTTAATAGACATAAATTTTGCAAATCTAACGACTGTAGTCTTTTCCAATACTTAAACAGTATTTAGTCTTCTGCCATCAGTATTCAGTCTTTTCCAACAGTATTTAATCTTTTGCTAGCAATATTTAGTGTTCTGTCAGCAGTGTTTAGTCTATTTTAACAATATTTAGTCTTATGCCAACAGTATTTTGTCTTCTGTCAGCAATATTTAGTGTTCTTCAACAGTATTTAATCTTCTGCCAGCAGAATTTAGTCTTTTCTAACAATATTTAGTTTTTTTTCTATAATATTTAATCTTTTCCAAAAGTATTTTGTCTTCTGCCATCAGTATTTAGTCTTTTCCAACAGTATTTAATCTGTTACTATCAATGTTTAGTGTTTTGTCAGCAGTATTTAGTCTTTTCTGACAGTATTTAGTCTTCTGCCATCAGTATTTAGTCTTTTCCAACAGTATTTAATCTTTTGCTAGCAATATTTAGTGTTCTGTCAGCAGTGTTTAGTCTATTTTAACAATATTTAGTCTTATGCCAACAGTATTTTGTCTTCTGTCAGCAATATTTAGTGTTCTTCAACAGTATTTAATCTTCTGCCAGCAGAATTTAGTCTTTTCTAACAATATTTAGTTTTTTTTCTATAATATTTAATCTTTTCCAAAATTATTTTGTCTTCTGCCATCAGTATTTAGTCTTTTCCAACAGTATTTAATCTGTTACTATCAATGTTTAGTGTTTTGTCAGCAGTATTTAGTCTTTTCTGACAGTATTTAGTCTTCTGCCATCAGTATTTAGTCTTTTCCAACAGTATTTAATCTTTTGCTAGCAATATTTAGTGTTCTGTCAGCAGTATTTAGTCTATTTTAACAGTATTTAGTCTTTTACGAACAGTATTTTGTCTTCTGTCAGTAATATTTAGTGTTCTTAAACAGTATTTAGTCTTCTGCCAGCAGAATTTAGTCTTTTCTAACAATATTTAGTTTTTTTTTCAATAATATTTAATCTTTTCCAAAAGTATTTTGTCTTCTGCCATCAGTATTTAGTCTTTTCCAACAGTATTTAATCTGTTACTATCAATGTTTAGTGTTTTGTCAGCAGTATTTAGTCTTTTCTGACAGTATTTAGTCTTCTGCCATCAGTATTTAGTCTTTTCCAACAGTATTTAATCTTTTGCTAGCAATATTTAGTGTTCTGTCAGCAGTGTTTAGTCTATTTTAACAATATTTAGTCTTATGCCAACAGTATTTTGTCTTCTGTCAGCAATATTTAGTGTTCTTCAACAGTATTTAATCTTCTGCCAGCAGAATTTAGTCTTTTCTAACTATATTTAGTTTTTTTTCTATAATATTTAATCTTTTCCAAAATTATTTTGTCTTCTGCCATCAGTATTTAGTCTTTTCCAACAGTATTTAATCTGTTACTATCAATGTTTAGTGTTTTGTCAGCAGTATTTAGTCTTTTCTGACAGTATTTAGTCTTCTGCCATCAGTATTTAGTCTTTTCCAACAGTATTTAATCTTTTGCTAGCAATATTTAGTGTTCTGTCAGCAGTATTTAGTCTATTTTAACAGTATTTAGTCTTTTACGAACAGTATTTTGTCTTCTGTCAGTAATATTTAGTGTTCTTAAACAGTATTTAGTCTTCTGCCAGCAGAATTTAGTCTTTTCTAACAATATTTAGTTTTTTTTTCAATAATATTTAATCTTTTCCAAAAGTATTTTGTCTTCTGCCATCAGTATTTAGTCTTTTCCAACAGTATTTAATCTGTTACTATCAATGTTTAGTGTTTTGTCAGCAGTATTTAGTCTTTTCTGACAGTATTTAGTCTTCTGCCATCAGTATTTAGTCTTTTCCAACAGTATTTAATCTTTTGCTAGCAATATTTAGTGTTCTGTCAGCAGTGTTTAGTCTATTTTAACAATATTTAGTCTTATGCCAACAGTATTTTGTCTTCTGTCAGCAATATTTAGTGTTCTTCAACAGTATTTAATCTTCTGCCAGCAGAATTTAGTCTTTTCTAACTATATTTAGTTTTTTTTCTATAATATTTAATCTTTTCCAAAATTATTTTGTCTTCTGCCATCAGTATTTAGTCTTTTCCAACAGTATTTAATCTGTTACTATCAATGTTTAGTGTTTTGTCAGCAGTATTTAGTCTTTTCTGACAGTATTTAGTCTTCTGCCATCAGTATTTAGTCTTTTCCAACAGTATTTAATCTTTTGCTAGCAATATTTAGTGTTCTGTCAGCAGTATTTAGTCTATTTTAACAGTATTTAGTCTTTTACGAACAGTATTTTGTCTTCTGTCAGTAATATTTAGTGTTCTTAAACAGTATTTAGTCTTCTGCCAGCAGAATTTAGTCTTTTCTAACAATATTTAGTTTTTTTTTCAATAATATTTAATCTTTTCCAAAAGTATTTTGTCTTCTGCCATCAGTATTTAGTCTTTTCCAACAGTATTTAATCTGTTACTATCAATGTTTAGTGTTTTGTCAGCAGTATTTAGTCTTTTCTGACAGTATTTAGTCTTTTGCCATCAGTATTTAGTCTTTTCCAACAGTATTTAATCTTTTGCTAACAATATTTAGTGTTCTGTCAGCAGTGTTTAGTCTATTTTAACAATATTTAGTCTTATGCCAACAGTATTTTGTCTTCTGTCAGCAATATTTAGTGTTCTTCAACAGTATTTAATCTTCTGCCAGCAGAATTTAGTCTTTTCTAACAATATTTAGTTTTTTTTCTATAATATTTAATCTTTTCCAAAAGTATTTTGTCTTCTCCCATCAGTATTTAGTCTTTTCCAACAGTATTTAATCTGTTGCTAGCAATGTTTAGTGTTTTGTTAGCAGTATTTAGTCTTTTGCTAACAGTATTTAGTCTTCTGCCATCAATATTTAGTGTTCTTAAACAGTATTTAGTCTTCTGCCAGCAGAATTTAGTCTTTTCTAACAATATTTAATTTTTTTTCAATAATATTTAATCTTTTCCAAAAGTATTTTGTCTTCTGCCATCAGTATTTAGTCCTTTCCAACAGTATTTAATCTGTTACTAGCAATATTTAGTGTTTTGTCAGCAGTATTTAGTCTTTTTTGACAGTATTCAGTCTTTTGCCAACAGTATTTAGTCTTTTCCAACAGTATTTAATCTTTTGCTAGCAATATTTAGTGTTTTATCAGCAGTATTTAGTCTATTTTAACAGTATTTAGTCTTTTGCCAACAGTATTTTGTCTTCTGCCAGCAATATTTAGTGTGCTTAAACAGTATTTAATCTTCTGCCAGCAGAATTTAGTCTTTTCTAACAATATTTAGTTTTTTTTCAATAATAATTAATCTTTTCCAACAGTGGAAAACTAAATATGAAGAAAAATTAAGTCCAAGGTAAGCTCACTTTATGATATATCAAATAATTAAGGATTAAAGACTTACCTTAGCCTCCATTTAATTTTAAACGCTTGAAATTTATCCCTCAGATAATTATGGAACGTATAATTATTCCGCATTGCAGACCCTTCCTTTTTACAAGAATTTAAATACCAAGCACATCCCATAAAAAATTGTGCTTTAATAAACCAAAAAGTCCCAACAATCAAAAAACTTTCAAAAATAACGATACTTGCGGATTGTTCCCATATGGTTTGTCCCGCATCAGGTTTATTACACCGACTTAACATCAAAAAGAAATTAATGCAACATCTTGAAAAGCTTTGATAATCTTCCAGAGTGTTTCCGTAAAACATGAAAGTCACTATCGCATAATATAACATGTAAACGGTGATGTAAACGCATAATGTAAGGAAAAGTGGGAACGCTTTTCGAATTGTTTTAGTAACGGTTGAAGTCCAAGAAATAATTTCCAAAAAATTAATAAGCATTAAGATCATTATAAAGATCATGATGCCCAAAATCACTTCGAGGTCTTTGTGGATTAAGACAACGTGGCTGTAAGATATAAATTTTTTTCTATCGGCGTGTTTTAGTTCATCCAACATCGAATTAATCGCAATGTTCCTTTGAATAAACAAAACGATGCTGCAAATGTTGAGAATGCAGAAAATTAGGAGTCCAACTTCACGCCAACTTTTAAATATTCCACAATATCTGTTTAAAATTGCTTGTATCAGAAAAATTAATATCCTAAAGCTTATATAAATATAAACCAAGAAGAAAATGATGTTCAATTTGTTCCAATTTTCGCTCAAATTCAATAATTTCGCTGTAATTATCTAAATTAAATTTGAATTAAATTGGTTATGACTATGTAATATTAACTTACTCTTTGTGATGGGTACATGTATTTCGATTCTCTTTCCCAAGCTAATTTAACATCGGCAAATAAATTAGTATTTGCATTATACAACAGAAATTCGATTATAATAAATTTAGTTCGTTCATCAAGCCATTTATTATCGAATAATAACCTTACTCTATAAAGCGCGTTTGATCTAGTTTTACCAATATCTACGGTGTAACCATCTCCGTTATAAATCATTAAAGATCCGGTGTAAGAATTTGAAGATTTTTCCTCGTGAAACCACCACATACTATTGTTATGTTTCAAAGCGTTATTATATGATGCATTTAATATTGGGTAATTATCCAAAGCACTAATACATTTATCCATATCAAACATACTCGCTACCATTGCTTGTGGGCACCTAACATCCATCGCCCTTTGTTGTCTTATTCGTACATTTCCTATGTATTTGTTGTTGATATCGCTAATTAAGCCGGAATCTGCTACCATGTAAGGCCAATACCAACTTTTTGGGGTTATTGCTAATATTAGCGTTTTATTTAAGTATTCATAGAGCCTAAAAGTTTTGTTTTAATACATTTTTATTTAACCTTTCAATATACGCGTGCTAACTATCAGTCCATGCAATTTAAATTTGACAACACTAGAGTAATCTCTTTTGTAATCGGAATGTTTCTAGTTCTCGGGCTAGTGTTAGTTTTAGTTTTAGTGCAATACTAGAACTAACATTAGACCGAGAACTAGAAACATTCGGATATAGCCGCAAGTCTCTCAAGACGGCTAAACCCGAATGATTCTAGATCTAGGTCTTGTGTTAATTCTATTTTTGTACTAGCACTATCACTAGAACTAATACTAGACCTAAAACTAGAATAATTCGGATTTAGCCGCATGTCTCTCAAGACGGTTAGTTTTAGTGACAGTGCAATAAAAATATGTAACATAGTAATTCTCATATTTTTTAATTTTTCTCAACATTGATGCATCTGAAAGCAAAAGTGTTAGACGGCAATGTGTAAAGGGTAAAATTTGCTACAACTTTTGTTCTAAAAGTTTTTCTGTATCATGCTCGAAAACAGATTTTTCCATTACCTACTTGTGAAACTACGAATTCTACTAATTTTCAGATTTTCGAATATTTCTCTGCATTGATGCATCTCAGAGCAAAAGTGTGAGATAGCAATGCGTAAAGGGTAAAGTTTCCTACAACTTTTGTTCCAAAAGTTTTTCTGTATCATGCTCGGGGTACCGATTTTTTACCATTAACCATTTGTGAAACTACGAATTCTTTAATTTTGAGATTTTCGAATATTTCTCTACATTGATACATCTGAGAGCAAAAGTGTTAGATAGCGATGTATAAAAGGTAAAATTTGCTACAACTTTTGTTCTAAAAGTTTTTCTATATCATGCTCGGAATATCGATTTTTTCCATTAACCACTTGTGAAACTACGTATTCTTCTAGATTTTTCAGATTTTCGAATATTTTTTTACATTGAGGCACCTAAGAGCAAAAGTGTTAGATAGCAATGTGTAAAGGGTAAAATTTGCCACAACTTTTGTTCCAAAAGTTTTTCTGTATCATGGTTGGAATACCGACTCTTTTCCATTAACCACTTGTTGTGAAATTACGAATTCTTCTAATTTTCAGATTTTCGAATATTTCTCTACATTGATACATCTGAGAGCAAAAGTGTTAGATAATAATGTGTAAAGGGTAAAATTTGCTACAACTTTTGTTCTAAAAGTTTTTCTGTTTCATGCTCGGAATACCAATTTCTTCCATTACCCATTTGTGAAACTACGAATTTTTCAAATTCTTTCTGATTTTCGAATATTTCTCTGCATTGATGCATCTGAGAGCAAAAATGTTAGATAATAATGTGTAAAGGGTAAAATTTGCTACAACTTTTGTTCTAAAAGTTTTTCTGTTTCATGTTCGGAATACCGATTTTTTCCATTAACCACTGGTGAAACTACGAATTCTTCTAGTTTTCAGATTTTCGAATATTTCTCTATATTGATACATCTGAGAGCAAAAGTGTTAGATGATAATGTGTAAAAGGTAAAATTTGCTACAACTTTTGTTCTAAAAGTTTTTCTGTATCATGCTCGGAATACCGATTTTTTCATTAACTACTGGTGAAACTACGAATTCTTCTAATTTTCAGATTTTCGAATATTTCTCTATATTGATACATCTGAGAGCAAAAGTGTTAGATAACAATCTGTAAAGGGTAAAATTTGCTACAACTTTTGTTCTAAAAGTTTTTCTGTATCATGCTCGGAATACTGATTTTTTCTATTACTCACTTGCGAAATTACGAATTTTTCTAATTTTTTCAGATTTTCGAATATGTTTTTACATTCTGCATCTGAGAGCAAAAGTGTTAGATAACAATAGCTTTGTTCGTTGGGACTGCACTACTTGCACTAACCAGTTTAGTGCAGATGTTGTGTGTTCGTTGGGGATAGTGTAGTTTAGTGCAGTTGCACTCACACTGTTCGTTGGGCCATGCGCAGTGCAACTTAGTGCAGATTTTGTTGCACCTGCTTTCAATTAAGTTCAATAAGTGCAGTGTAATTCAGTGTAACGAAAATGGCGGAATATAAGCGTGTTTTGTAATAATTAATATTAATATTAAATATTAAGAAATAAAACCTTATAATAATTAATATTTGTTGTATTAGAGAACAGAGTACATTCAATCCCAGTAGAGGCAGCAGAAAATGGACCAGATAGTAGATAGATAAATGGACTTTTTTTAAGGTTATTATAAATTATTAGGCAAAGGAAGAATTTCAAATCAGCCCGTCATTGTTAAGGCCAAATTCTTCGCGAAATCTGCAGAAGATAAAATTAAAGCTGTTGGTGGTGCTTGTATATGAACAGCTTAAGTTGTAATAAAGTTATTATAAAAAGAAAAGAATATTATTATAAAGTTGAAACCTCAACATATTATACACTTTTTTTGATAAAAATCTGTTCGTTGCAACCACGGTTTACACACTTTTCTGTCCTGCACTCAATTGACAAGACATTGCACTTACTTACACTTCATTGCACTATGACGTCATACTAGTGCCATGTCGTGCAGAGTAGTGCAGTCTCAACGAACAAAGCTAATGTGTAAAGGGTAAAATTTGCCACAACTTTTGTTCTAAAATTTTTTCTGTATCATGCTCGGAATATCGATTTTTTTCCATTAACCACTTGTGAAACTACGTATCCTCCTAGTTTTTTCAGATTTTCGAATATTTCTCTACATTGATACGCCTGAGAGCAAAAGTGTTAGATAACAATATGTGGAGGGTAAAATTTGCTACAACTTTTGTTCTAAAAGTTTTTCTGTATCATGCTCGGAATACCGACTTTTTCCATTAACCACTTGTGAAACTACGTATTCTTCTAATTTTTGCAGATTTTCGAATATTTCCTTACATTGATGCATCTGGGAGCAAAAGTGTTAGATAACAATGTGTAAAAAATAAAATTTGCTACAACTTTTATTCTAAAAGTTTTTCTGTATCATGCTCGGAATACGGATTTTTGCCATTAACCACTTGTGAAACTACGAATTCTTCTAATTTTTTCAGATTTTCGAATATTTCTCTACATTGATACATCTGAGAGCAAAAGTATTATTACATAACAATGTGTAAAGGGTAAAATTTGCTACAACTTTTGTTCTAAAAGTTTTTCTGTATCATGCTCGGAATACCGACTTTTTCCATTAACCACTTGTGAAACTACGTATTCTTCTAATTTTTTCAGATTTTCGAATATTTCTCTATATTGATACATCTGAGAGCAAAAGTGTTAAATAACAATATGTAGAGGGTAAAATTTGCTACAACTTTTGTTCTAAAAGTTTTTCTGGTTCATGCTCTCAATACCGATTTTTTTCCATTAATCACTTTTGAAACTACGAATTCTTCTATTTTTTTCAGATTTTCGAATATTTCATACATTGATACATCTGAGAGCAAAAGTGTTAGATAACAATATGTAGAGGGTAAAATTTGCTACAACTTTTGTACTAAAAGTTTTTCTGTTTCATGCTCGGAATACCAATTTCTTCCATTAACCACTTGTGAAACTACGAATTCTTCTAATTTTTTCAGATTTTCGAATATTTCTTTACGTTGATGCATCTGAGAGCAAAAGTATTAAGGAGCAATGTGTAAAGGATAAAATTTGCTACAACTTTTGTTCTAAAAGTTGTTCTGTATCATGCTCGGAATACCGTTTTGTTCCATTACCCACTTGTGAAACTACGAATTTTTCTAATTTTTTCAGATTTTCGAATATTTCTCTACATTGATGCATCTGAGAGCAAAAGTGTTAGAGAACGATGTGTAAAGGGTAAAATTTGCTACAACTTTTACGCTAAAAGTTATGTGGTATTTCTATGGACAGTATGATGGCTAAGCGCGTGTACTGAAAGGTTAATGATTTTATTTAATAATTTTTTACTCATCGTGTGTAGTAACATTGTAAATTCCTTTAGGTGTTTTAGGGGCAGATGTCCCATACACGAAGATATCTTCCAAATGTTTACTAAAATGCGCCGCTCTATCATCTCGATAAAAACTTATTAAAACAAGCAGGAATATAAGCATTATAAAAACGTAGTAAATATTTTTGTAAGTTCGTTTCATAGCTGATTTATCCTTAATTTCACGTTTTCTTTTCTAAATTAAAAAATTATTTTATTAATGATTAAATCACAATCACTTATTATTAGTACCACGAAAAGATCACCACCCAAAGGCTTATACATAGGTAAAATGTAAGGTCGAATTCCACTCCTATCTAAATGGCGATATAAAAATCTTCTTTGATTTTCCACGTCGAATATGATTTCTCTAAATAGATATGTTGTGCCAACGGCGGGAACCCAAGCGTTTAATGAATAAAATGATAGATGGATTAATGAGTGTATCGCTAAGAATAAATTTTCGCAAACAAAAATGTTGATTAATAAAGATATTACGACGACCAAAATCCAATCGTGAGCCACCACCGAAGAAATAAATGGGCCGTAAACCAAGCAATACATCAGACAGAGTGTGTTTATTATAAATAGAGATATATGAGTTATGGTGCTGTACCAAGTTGGGAAATAACCGTATCTACCACGAAATCTTCCTGATTTATAACTTCCCCTAAAAGAAATAAAAATATTTTTATGTTAAACTTCTAAATTTTCTTACCGTAAGAAACAAGCTAAAACATAATTAACAGGAGCCACCACAATAGTAACAATAACAATCGTTTTTATAATAAACCAAACATCATTAAACCGACTAATTCCAATTCCATCCTGATATTCAAAAATCGGTGGGTGAATCATGTACAGAGCGAAAGCAAAAGTTCCTAAAACGTGCGTTAACATGATACTTAATCGTTGTGGATAAGACCAATATTGATCATGGGATCTAAAACAAAATGTGTTATTTTTAATCATTTTTAATTTATTATTGCATTACGTATCTAAAATATTCCAAGTGTGATTACCACCGTGATGTGAATTAAAAAATAACCAAGGTGTTCTAATTGTAAGTTCGGATGGATGAGTTGGTTTGACGAAATAATGGCTGTAATGTCCGGAGGTGACGCTGAATCTTTTTTGGACGTTGAAGTGCCACGAAATGTAACTTTGGACGTCGTAGACCCGGATGCTTTCGCAGTACCATTCCGGGCGAAATCCGGAACAATCGCTCCATAATTCTAAACGAACGATGTTTCCTAACGCTTCATCGGTTGCGATTAAAAAATGATTAACACTGGCCGTTTGAAGTAATCGCGAAAACGGATCGGGATGGTTTAAGATGTGCCTCTAAAAAAATCACCAAAGAAAATATTAATAAATAAAATCAAATTAATTAATTATTAATACCCTGCTATTACTAATAGATCCATAAAGTTGAATACCAATATGAGCTGTTGTTCCGGACGATTTAAAATCAGCTGTTGTTACTCTAACTAAATAACCAAATCGGCTTTGTTTGGCGTTATCTCCCAAAAAATAAATTAAATCCTAACAATTAATAAATTATTAATTTTTTTGTTTTTGGTATCATTATTATTATTATTACGGAAGGTCTACTTCGATATGGCCATAAAATCAACAAGAAACAATAAATAAAAATAGCAATTAATGTGAAAATTACAACGATGAAGTGGACAGATAATTCTAAATTTGTTGAAATATCAACTATTCCATAAATTTTATATGAAACGCTGAAAAAGCTTGGTGCTAACGGACCACCAACTTCGGGGCATTCGCATTCTAAACGAGATGTGGTACTTGATTCTAAAACCTATTTAAAGAAGTTATTAATAAATTAATCGTAATTAGTGGTATATATCCGGCAACTATCCAGTACAATTTTTTCGAATTTTGCAATTTTCGCCGATTAAGTTTTAAAAATTCGTATAAAATCGATTTCTTGGAATATGAGTATGAAAATTTCCCAAAATGTTATTAAAAGTGTCCTCTTTCCAACGAACCAACACGTTTTGAAAAATAACTTTTAGTATTTGAGAAAACAATATTTGAAGTTTTGATAAAATTTTCGATGTTGCAATTTTCGTCGATAATTTTCAAAATTCGCTATAAAATTCATTTCTTGAAGGATCCTTGTGGAAATATCACCAATTATTAATTAAAGTATCCTCTTTTTAATGCAACAAGCCGTTTTAAAAAATCGCATAGTTTTTGAGACATACATTTTTGAAATGATCGAAAATTTTTTCGTATTTTGCAATTTTCGACAATTAAGTTTTAAAAATTCGTATAAAATCCATTTCTTGAAATATGAGTATGAAAATTTCCCAAAGTGTTAATAAAAGTGTCCTCTTTCCAATGATCCAACTCGTCTTGAAAAATAACTTTAGTTTTTGAGAAAACAATATTTGAAGTTTTGATAAAATTTTCGATGTTGCAATTTTCATCGATAATTTTCAAAATTCGCTATAAAATTAATTTCTTGAGGGATCCTTGTAGAAATATCACCAATTATTAATTAAAGTATCCTCTTTTTAATACAACAAGCCGTTTTAAAAAATCGCTTTTAGTTTTTGAGATATACATTTTTGAAATAATCGACAATTCTTTCGTATTTTGCAATTTTCGACAATTAAGTTTTAAAAATTCGTATAAAATCCATTTCTTGGAATATGAGTATGAAAATTTTCCAAAGTGTTAATAAAAGTGTCCTCTTTTCAATGATCCAATCCGTTTTGAAAAAGAACTTTTAGTTTTTGAGAAAGCAATATTTGAAGTTTTGATAAAATTTTCGATGTTGCAATTTTCGTCGATAATTTTCAAAATTCGCTATAAAATTAATTTCTTGTAGGATCCTTGTGGAAATATCACCAATTATTAATTAAAGTATCCTCTTTTTAATGCTACAAGCCGTTTTGAAAAATCACTTTCAGTTCTTGAGAAATAAATTTTTGAAATAACCGACAATTTTTTCGAATTTTGCAATTGTCGACGATTAAACTTTAATAATTCGTATAAAATTAATTTCTTGGAATATGAGTATGAAAATTTCCCAAAGTGTTAATAAAAATGTCCTCTTTCCAATGATCCAATCCGTTTTGAAAAAGAACTTTTAGTTTTTGAGAAAGCAATATTTGAAGTTTTGATAAAATTTTCGATGTTGCAATTTTCGTCGATAATTTTCAAAATTCGCTATAAAATTAATTTCTTGAAGGATCCTTGTGGAAATATCACCAATTATTAATTAAAGTATCCTCTTTTTAATGCTAGAAGCCGTTTTGAAAAATCACTTTCAGTTCTTGAGAAATAAATTTTTGAAATAACCGACAATTTTTTCGAATTTTGCAATTGTCGACGATTAAACTTTAATAATTCGTATAAAATTAATTTCTTGGAATATGAGTATGAAAATTTCCCAAAATGTTATTAAAAGTGTCCTCTTTCCAATGAAACAACGCGTTTTGAAAAATAACTTTTAGTTTTTGAGAAAACAATATTTGAAGTTTTGATAAAATTTTCGATGTTGCAATTTTCGTCGATAATTTTCAAAATTCGCTATAAAATTAATTTCTTGAAGGATCCTTGTGGAAATATCACCTATTATTAATTAAAGTATCCTCTTTTTAATGCAAGAAGCCGTTTTGAAAAATCACTTTCAGTTCTTGAGAAATAAATTTTTGAAATAATCGACAATTTTTTCGAATTTTGCAATTTTCGCAGATTAAGTTTTCAAAATTCATATAAAATCGATTTCTTGGAATATGAGGATGAAAATTTCCCAAAGTGTCTTCTTTCCAATAAACAAACCCGTTTTGAAAAATAGCTCCAAGTTTTTGAGAAAACAATATTTGAAGTTTTGATAAAATTTTCGATGTTGCAATCTTCATCGATAAATTTCAAAATTCGCTATAAAATTCATTTCTTGAAGCATCCTTGTGTAAACATCACCAATTATTAATTAAAGTATCCTCTTTTTAATGCAATAAGCCGTTTTGAAAAATCACTTTCAGTTCTTGAGAAATAAATTTTTGAAATAATCGACAATTTTTTCGAATTTTGCAATTTTCGCAGATTAAGTTTTCAAAATTCATATAAAATCCATTTCTTGGAATATGAGTATGAAAATTTCCCAAAGTGTTAATAAAAGTGTCCTCTTTCCAATGATCCAATCCGTTTTGAAAAAGAACTTTTAATATTTGAGAAAGCAATATTTGAAGTTTTGATAAAATTTTCGATGTTGCAATTTTCGTCGATAATTTTCAAAATTCGCTATAAAATTAATTTCTTGAAGGATCCTTGTGGAAATATCACCAATTATTAATTAAAGTATCCTCTTTTTAATGCAACAAGCCGTTTTGAAAAATCGCGTTTAGTTTTTGAGAAATAAATGTTTGAAGTAATCGACAATTTTTTAGAATTTTGCAATTTTCGCCGATTAAGTTTTAAAAATTCGTATAAAATCCATTTCTTGGAATATGAGTATGAAAATTACCCAAAATGTTATTAAAAGTGTCCTCTTTCCAATGAACCAACATGTTTTAAAAAATAACTTTTAGTTTTTGAGAAAACAATATTTGAAAACAAAAATTTGAACCATTGGATTTGTCAATCTATAATAAAGAAAGGTGTCTAGAATTTTGTTCCATTATCATATCTAAATTGAACATTATTGTCGTTCTGGTATATCATCCACCGAATGGAGATAAACAAGAGTTCCTTGATAGGATGGAAAGCATTCTTGATTACCTGACAGAAACTCAACAGCACAAAACCATATTTATTATGGGGGACTGTAATGTTTGTATAACGTGAGTGATAGATTAATGGCAGTAATGGCTAAATATGGTTTATGACCCGTATTCGACAAACCATCCAGAGTAGGAGGAAAAAGATGCGTTGATAATATCTTTGCACATAAATTCGTGGAAATATATAAAACAGATACAATTGATTTTCATTTGGGGGATCACTTGGCGCAATCGTTGGTATTTTCACTGTTGTTCAGAAAATACAAAAAATAATTCAGTGCAGAAAAATAAACGAAGAAACCATTTGTAACTTTAAAAATTTATTAAAACAATGTGATTGGGGTGCTTTAAGTAATAAAAACTTAGATGCTCAGGCAAGCTACACATTTTTTCACACCACATTTATGAATTGCTACAATGAAGCTTTTCCAAAGGTAAGTGTGAGAAAATCTACTGATACCATAAAGATAAAATGGGAAACTGATAAGCTAGATCAGTACAAAAATTATTTGAATGCCTTGTACACAGTAATTGATGTGACGAACGATGAAAGATACAAAAAGTTATACAAACACCTGAAAGAAGAATATAGAAAGCATGTTGATAAAGCAAAGAGAAGTGCTATAAGTAAATATGTTTATAACTCAGATAATAAAATAGCGGCGGCCTGGGAAATAACAAAGAAGGAAACGGGAAAAATAAAATGTAAGCATGAGGAAGACTACCAAATAGATGTTGATAATATCAACAACTTTTTAACTAGCACATCAACCCTGATTACAAACAGCATTGGAAATACAAGTATCGATCCAGCCTCTTTAATAAAGAAGAAAATAAATAATAGTATCGATCATATCAAACAAGTCAAAGATGAAGACATTATAAAAATAATAAGATGTTTGAAAACAACAAATACAAAAGATATATATGGAGTGTCAGTAAGGCTACTCAAAGAAATAAACGAATTAATAATAAATCAACTAACGGTGGTTATAAATAAATGCCTGGTTGAAGGAATTTTTCCAGAAGAACTAAAATTTGCCAAAATAGTCCCAATAAAGAAACTTGGAGATTGAAATGACTGTAGTAAATATTGGCCAATTTCTATCTTACCAACTATGTCAAAAATTATTGAATCGATTATAAAGCAGAAGATTATGACGCATTTAAGCGAGGAAAATATTCTAACAAAATATCAATATGGGTACCAACCTCAAAAATCGACAACTACAGCTCTCCTAAGTGTTCTACAATTGATTCTTGACGGTTTTGATGAACAAAGGTTTACACAAATTGCTTTCTGCGACTTGACCAAAGCGTTTGATCTGGTGGATCATAAAATTTTGATAGAAAAAATAAGTGCGTGTGGAATGAAAGGAGGTATAAAAAGATTACTCAACATTGAATCGGATTTACTGTGTCTCTACGCTGATGATACGTCCTTTATAAATTATGGCGGAAATATAACCGATTTAAAATTTAAAACTTCAGAAACATTAAACGGTGCTAAAAGATGGTTCAATTTTAACAAACTTAAACTTAATGACGAAAAAACCAAGGTGCTGACCTTTTATACAAGAATGAACGATGATGTGACAAATAAAAGTGCTAAATTTTTGGCTGTTACTTTGTCAGAAACTTTAACCAGGACAGAGCATATTAATGAACTAAAAAAGAAACTAGCAAGTTCGTTGTATTGTTTAAGGGTTGTGACCAAGTATTTATCATCAGATATAGCTAAAGTCGTTTACCACGCCTACTTCCACAGTATGGTAGCGTATGGAATTGAAGTTTGGGGGGTATCTAGTCAAATAATCGATATCTTTAAACTGCAGAAAAAAGCGGTAAGAATTTAGTGGTAGGAATTAAACAATCGGGAAAGCTGTAGAACAATTTTCAAAAAATTAGGAATTTTAACGATACCCTGCTTGACTTATATTCATACGTAGAAACACCTATATACACGAAATGCAGATATACATGACTACCATACCAGATACGGAAATGTTCAGGTTCCGTACTATAGGATAGAAAAATCCCAGAATTCTTTCAAATATGTTGGCATAAATTTATACAACTTGATACCATCCGAAATAAGATCATTAAATAACAGTCAATTTAAAATTACTATGAAGAGAATGTTATTGGAAGGCGAGTTCTATTCGGTGCAGAAATTTGTAACTAAATTAGAATCAGGAAATACCAATTATTTATTTATTTGAAGAGTCTAATAAAGCGATGTTGATGTGTTTAAATTATGTAATATAAATATTTTTTTTCTTTTGTATTGTATTGACGAGAAAAATGTATTATGCATGCTTATTCAATAAATATTATTATTATTATTTGATGTTTTGATAAAATTTTCGATGTTGCAATTTTCGTCGATAACTTTCAAAATTCGCTATAAAATTCATTTCTTGAAGGATCCTTGTGGAAATATCACCAATTATTAATTAAAGTATCCTCTTTTTAATGGAACAAGCCGTTTTATAAAATCGCTTTTAGTTTTTGAGAAATACGTTTATGAAATGATCGCCAATTTTTTCGTATTTTGCAATTTTCGACAAATAAGTTTTAAAAATTGGTATAAAATCCATTTCTTGGAATATGAGTATGAAAATTTCCCAAAGTGTTAATAAAAGTGTCCTCTTTCGAATGATCCAACCCGTTTTGAAAAATAACTTTTAGTTTTTGAGAAAACAATATTTGAATTTTTGATAAAATTTTCGATGTTGCAATTTTCGTTGATAATTTTCAAAATTCGCTATAAAATTAATTTCTTGAAGGATCCTTGTGGAAATATCACCAATTATTAATTAAAGTATCCTCTTTTTAATGCAACAAGCCGTTTTGAAAAATCGCTTTTAGTTTTTAAGATATACATTTTTGAAATGATCGACAATTTTTTCGTATTTTGCAATTTTCGACAATTAAGTTTAAAAAATTCGTATAAAATCCATTTCTTGGAATATGAGTATGAAAATTTCTCAAAGTGTTAATAAAAGTGCCCTCTTTCCAATGATCCACCCCGTTTTGAAAAATAACTTTTAGTTTTTGAGAAAACAATATTTGAAGTTTTGATAAAATTTTCGATGTTGCAATTTTCGTCGATAATTTTCAAAATTCGCCATAAAATTAATTTCTTGAAGGATCCTTGTGGAAATATCACCAATTATTAATTAAAGTATCCTCTTTTTAATGCAACAAGCCGTTTTGAAAAATCACTTGCAGTTCTTGAGAAATAAATTTTTGAAATAATCGACAATTTTTTCGAATTTTCCAATTTTCGACGATTAAACTTTAATAATTTGTATAAAATTGATTTCTTGGAATGAGTATGAAAATTTCCCAAAATGTTATTAAAAGTGTCCTGTTTCCAATGAACCAACACGTTTTGAAAAATAACTTTTAGTTTTTGAGAAAACAATATTTGAAGTTTTCATAAAATTTTCGATGTTGCAATTTTCGTCGATAATTTTCAAAATTCGCTATAAAATTAATTTCTTGAAGCATCCTTGTGGAAATATCACCAATTATTAATTAAAGTATCCTCTTTTTAATGCAACAAGCCGTTTTGAAAAATCGCTTTTAGTTTTTGAGAAATACATTTTTGAAATGATCGACAATTTTTTCGAATTTAGCAATTTTCGCCGATTAAGTTTTAAAAATTCGTATAAAATCGATTTCTTGGAATATGAGCATGAAAATTTCCCAAAATGTTATTAAAGGTGTCCTCTTTCCAATGAACCAACACGTTTTGAAAAATAACTTTTAGTTTTTGAGAAAACAATATTTGAAGTTTTGATAAAATTTTTGATGTTGCAATTTTCATCGATAACTTTCAAAATTCATTATAAAATTAATTTCTTGGAGGATCCTTGTGGAAATATCACAAATTATTAATTAAAGTATCCTCTTTTTAATGCAACAAGCCGTTTTGAAAAATCGCTTTTAGTTTTTGAGAAATAAATTTTTGAAATGATTAACAATTTTTTTTAATTTTGTAATTTTCCCCGATTAAGTTTTAAAAATTCGTATAAAATCCAATTCTTGGAATATAAGTATGAAAATATTCCAAAGTGTTAATAAGAGCGTCCTCTTTCCAATGATCCAACACGTTTTGAAAAATAACTTTTAGTTTTTGAGAAAACAATATTTGAAGTTGTGATAAAATTTTCGATGTTACAATTTTCATCGATAATTATCAAAATTCGCTATAAAATGATTGTATAATAAAAGGTTAATTTAATTTACCGTGCAAATATCGTGCTTAAATTCCCCATTAACAAACATAGGACATGAGTACATCATGAAACTATTTAAATATTGAATCCCAACAGTTTCAATTCGTTCACGCTCATTTTCAATGTCTTCATCATCATCATCGTCTTCTCCTTTTAAAGCTCGAAGCTTTCTTTTAGCCTATTTAAAAAAAAAATATTTTATTAAATTTGTTTAATTATTTAATTTAATTCTTTACCGCAATATCTTCTTTATACGGTAAAACAGCAATGTACCAAAATTCCACTGTCGACGTGTTACTACTAAAAGTAACAAATTTGGAAGAATTTGTTTTATCAAAAATCAATATTTCTGTTTTAGGATTTGCAAAATCTTCAAAAACGGGTTTTGTACCATTTGTATCAACAATAACCTTTTAAGAAAAAATAAATTAATAAATAAAAATAATTTTGGTTCATCTCAACCTACTCTTAATCGTTCAACACGTGTAATATTTTGTATGTAAACTCCTAAAGTATATCCTAAATATTTCTTAACATTAATCCTATAAACTCTCATAAATCTATTGATGATGTGGTCAGTCCAATCGTCTGGATGACTTGGTACAACGATTCCATCCGCTTGAACGTTAACACTTTGACTCGGCAAATTTATTTCAATCACCGGGTTAGTGTTAAAATTTTTAGTAACTTCTTCATCTCCCGAGTAAAATTGGATCATTAAATATTGTATAGTACATTTATAACTTTCGTGGTGCCAAAAAAACGCTTCTTTATCAATTAACGACCACTACAAATTCAATTATTAATTTTTTGATTAAAATATAAATTAATCTAACAATAAATCGAAACTCCTTCTCAGTTGGTGGCATCGCAACCGGATATCCCAATTCAACGTAAAAAATCTCATTAATATCCGTGATTATGTAATCGATATTTTCTTTTTCAGTAAATATTTTACTCGTTAAGCTTGATTCGGTGAATACTAAATGTTCCTCTTTGTAATGATGTGTTTTTGATCGTGCAAATAATAAATTTGATAACGCTTCTAAACCATCGTTGGTTATCATTATAAACTAAAAGAAAAAAATAATGTATTATTGATTATATCACATAGGAATCTCCAAAACAGAGTTGAGGAGGTAAATACTGAAGCAGAAGAAATGGGAACCAACCACAGACTAGTCATGGCAACTATTAATAATATAGAAATCGAAAGAGAAGAGATGAAAACCAACACGAAAATAAACAGCCATAAACTAAGGCAGGAAGGTTCTGCTCTAGAAGACATATCAACTTGGAAAGTTCGGGAATTATCATCTAGGGTAACATTGTTGAAAAATTCTTTAAGTTCTTCCGAATTTATGTTGTCTCTTTTAGTTATGGAAGCTGTTTTTGCATACACATTACCCTTGCCAAAATTACTTCAAATTCGACTTGTTTCAAGCAGTTTCCCTTGCAGAAAATTGCATAGAAGAACTAAAAAATCTGCTAAACAATGTTAACACATCTTTTAACAATATATTTCTGGAAGGAAAACAGTTGATATGGAATATATTTGGAGAACAATTGAAAAGAGCAAGACTTGTACTTAAACAAAGAAATAGAGCGAATTTTGAAACAGAAACTATAGAAGAATATTACAAAATATCAGTTTTCATTCCATTCTTAGATAATGTCATAATGCAATTAGACGACAGATTTATTGCACACAAAGATTTTGGATGTTTAGTTCCATCACTAGAAGATTTTACAATAGTTTACCAAAAGAATTTCCCAATTCTCCTTTAAATGCATTATCAATTTGTGATTCGATTCTCTCCTCATATTTATACGTTGTTGAAAATTTTGTGCACCTTGCCAGTAAGCACAGCTACTCCAGAGAGAACATTTTCATCTCTAAAATTGTTGAAAACATATTTAACAAATACTATAAGATTAAATGGAATGATGCTATTGTATGCAGAAGATAGTTATCCTTCAATAACAATTACGCCCGAAAAGTGTTGGATAAACTTCAAAAGAAAATATATAGGTACTTATACTTAGACTTTCTGGATACGACACTGTTTATATCACAGTATAATATCACAAGATGGAAAGATAGATTTAGACATAAATGCAAGAATAAGGAAAACAAACAACATATATCATACTCTAAACAGAACAATTTTTGGGAAGGAGATAGATAAAAAGATAAAATTGAAAGTGTACAACTAGGTGACAGTCCCAATATTAACATATGCCAGTGAATCATGGAGACTCCAAGATAAACAAGAAGGAAAGATCACAGCAATGGAAAATAGTGGGGAAGACGAAGTGGGATAGGATAAGGAATGAGGAAATAAGACAAGAGGAAATAATAAGCAAAATAGAGAGAAAGCAACTAAACTGGTACTCTCACATAATTAGAATAGAATATAACACAATAGTAAAAAAGGTATTTGAAGCAAAGAATAAGGATAAGAAAAAAAGGGGAAGACCTAGATCTGGAAAGAAGAAGCCGGAAAAGTGGAAGAATTAATCCGACGCCATCATGCATAAGGATCAGAGGAAGAAGGAGAAGAAAAAATTAAATTAATTAAAATTTGCAGCAATTAAAAAAATTACATCATCAGTTATAATATCATCGATATTTTCATCATAATCTTCGTAATCCTCTTCTTTTCCACCATGAAAAGGAGGACTGTGTACTTTAGCTTCGTCAAAACTGTACGGTTTTATAAAGTCCGGGTCAAACAAGGCACTAATTTGTTTATAAAATTCACTAAAAAGAAAAAATAAATTAATCAATTTAATTATAGTCTCACTACGTTTCTTTGTGAATGAAGTGAGAGCATTTTATGTAGTTATACTCTATTTTTTAATTCGGAGGAATAAAATGAAAAGTTATGTTTACACAGTGTAATTTTTCAAAGCTATTTTCAAAGCTTTTAGAAACCTGAATAAACACTAGTACTATCACTAGAACTAACACAAGACCTAGAACTAGAATCATTCGGGTTTAGCCGTCTTGAGGGACGTGCGGCTAAACCCGAATGCTTTTAGTTCTAGGTCTAGTGTTAGTTCTAGTTTTACACTAGCACAATCGCTAGAACTAGCACAAGACCTAGAACTAGAATCATTCGGGTTTAGCCGTCTTGAGAGACGTGCGGTTAAACCCGAATGTTCCTAGTTCTAGGTCTAGTGTTAGTTCTAGTTTTACACTAGTACTATCACTAGAACTAGCAGAAGACCTAGAACTAGAATCATTCGGGTTTAACCGTCTTGGGAGACATGCGGCTAAATTCGAATGTTTCTAGGCGGCCGGCAACATCTCCGAATTAACAAATAGAGTATCGTATAAAATATATCATTTTTTGGTATAATTCAAGAATCATCATGTCGCTTAAAATACGACAATTTTTTTTAATCAACGGGAAATCATTCAAGTAAACCGTTACAAAGAAAAAAAGTGCGGAAAAGTGTAAAACTTACCGAAAAATCACTTTAAAGTTTCCACGTGACGTCATCAACCGTGCTAGGATATATTTCCGCAGCACATTTGGTTAAAACGCATATTTTCGGGTGAAATACGGTGGTTTCTTAGACTTTAATAATTGTTTGGAAAAGAGATATGTTTTCCAAAAAGCTATCTACTGCTCCCAGAATGTTAGATACTACTGGAAAAGACTAACAACTGCTTGGAAAGAAGAGATATGCTTCCCAAAAAACTACCTAATGCTGCCAGAATGCTAAATACTACTAGAAAAGACTAATAACTAATTGAAAAGAAGGGATATGCTCTCCAAAAAAGGTACCTACTGCTTCCAAAATGCTAGATACTGGTGGACAAGATTACAATCTGCTTGGAGAAGACTAGATAGTCCTAGCAAACAACTACAAACTGGTTGGAAAGACGAGATACTGCTTCTATAAGACTACTTACTGCTTCCAGAGCGCTATATACTACTAGAAAAGATTACAACCTGCTTGGAGAAGACTAAATACTGCTGGGAGAAACTATTATCTGCTTGGAAAAACAAGATACTGTTTCCAAAAGACTATTAACTACTTTCAGAATGCTAAATATTGTTAGAAAGGCTATTTAATGCTTTCAAAAGACTATATTATATATATTATAGTATATATTAGTATAGTATAATCTATTAGTATTAGTATATATTATTATATATACATTGCTACAATGTTTCGAGGAAAACTTTCCTCTTCTTCAGGCACAACTGAAAAGCACAAAAACGGAGATAGAAATTAAAATACAAATAGAAAATCAAACAAAGTTTAAAAAATTAAAGAATTACCGTCAAGTTATGAGATAACAAATGGCGAACGAAATACAAAGACGATAGCAACAATCGACATCACAGCGGATCACATAAATCAACTAAACTGTGACAGAGGTTTCTTTCTCGGACTGGTTGTGCGGGTGTTATTACATCGTAATGCGTACGGTTGGGGTGGGGAAGGGAGAGAGGAAAACGAAATTGTGAGACAAATTTGAAAACGTAAAGTTAAACAAATATGGTAAAGAATTTAGGGATGTCGTGATCTAAAGTTTCGTTAATGAGTAACTCCTGTAGAACTGGAACTCCTCGTAGATGTCCATTAGTTTGGATTTTTTTAAAGTTTTTGATAAGTTTACAGTTCTCGAATTTGATAGTTGTTTAAAATCGTTGACATGCTTGTGGACTGCTGAAGTTTGCTTTGATAAGTGCTCCTTAAATCTTACAAAGATGTTTCTTCCTGTCTGACCGATGTAAGTTTTTTCACATACAGGACAGTCAATCCTATAAATGCCACTAAGTTCTTCGTTTTTGAATTTGTGTTTGTTGTAATATGTATAATTGTCTGAATATGTTGTTTTTTGATGTAAAGGCGGGAGTAATATCATACTTATGGAGGATACGTGAGATAGGATGGGTGATTGACGAAAATTACTTTTCATCGTTTTCCATCCCTTTATGTAATAAATTCACGATGATAATAGAATCAAAAATAGAAAAATTTTCTAGTTCTAGGTCTAGTGTTAGTTCTAGTTGTACACTAATACTATCACTAGAACTAATACAAGACCTAGAACTAGAATCATTTGGGTTTAGCCGTCTTGAGGGACGTGCGGCTAAACCCGAATGTTTCTAGTTCTCGGTCTAGTGTTAGTTCTAGTATTGCACTATAACTAGAACTAACACAAGACCTAGAACTAGAATCATTCGGGTTTAGCCGTCTTGAGAGACGTGGGGCTATATCCGAATGTTTCTAGTTTTCGGTCTAGTGTTAGTTCTAGTATTAACACAGAGTCTATTGACACACAGTCTATCCAACGACAAATAGTCAGTCGTTATGTATCGAAAGCCTAAGAGAAATAAGGGCATAAGAAATAGCTTGGTAGAAATACAACTCTCTAAACAAACACTTCGTACTAAAAATTGAACGCATGTGGCGCCATCTGTTGGGGATATTTTGGAATTATTCAGCTAAGAACCGAACCACTAGAATACAGATGGATTGGGTATATATATAAAAATTCCAACCACAGAATAACTGTTTGGAAAGTGGTTTTCAACCACTATGTGGCTCCAATTAACGTTCCGACTGATTGGGAATTCCTCAGATGCAATTACCTATGGCAATTACACCTGTCAAATAATTCAGCCACATTTGAATATCACTGCATCATATGACATGTGGGATTGCATCTGACGAGCTTCCAACCAGTTATAACGTTAGCTGAAACAATGCTATAATGTCAATTATAATCTAATTATTTAATCCTACCATTATTACTTTATTATACTCTTACCGAAAAATCACTTTAAAATGACGTTTTCATCTGTCATTCTGAACAAGCTTCAACTTTAAAAAGTTGAAGTTAGCGGCAAATTTAAAAATATAAAACGGATTGGAATCTATACTTTTTAAATGAAAAGAATGATACTGGCAATAATTGTTATTGCTGTCTCTCATCATTCCCACTATTAGTAATAAAATTGTTAGTTTAATTAAATTATTTCAGTATAGACCTAATGCCATCTTACGGGGGGATTTCGACATACAATCAGTCCCAAGTTCTCCTTTCAAAGATCCCTGAAACTGAAACAAGGGTGTTTCATCCATAAATATACATTGTAATCTCATCTAGTTTAGTGAAAATAACTTCATTTTTAAGTTTATCAGATTGATTTTGTGCGTAGTTATAAAATAAACAATTTGTAGGTTAGGTGTTGACCGGTTTAATAGGAAAATGCATGGTTAACATTGCTTGTGACGTCACATCGAATCTTTAATGTGATTTTTCGGTAAGTTCTACACTTTTCCGCACTTTCCTTTTATTTTTAACGTGTTTTTTGGGTTATTTCACAATGATTAAAAAAAAATCGTCGATTTTTAAGCCACATGATGATTTTTGAATTTTAAGGTCGGTAAAATAGTTTTCTATTGTATCAAAAATTCAAAAATTATCAATTTCACAACACCACAATAAAGTTGTCACTTAATGACGTTTGAAGGAAAAATAAGTAGTTATTTCGCATCTTTTTACTCAAAGTAAATCTCTTCCATGTCAATTCTTGGTGTCATATGAAATTGCTCGCTCGTTATCAACGTTTTTAAACCGTTCATCATATTTTTTAATAACAAAGCTTTCGCTTTTGTGTGAGCTATTTCTTTTGGAATATCCTCTAAATCGAAATACGGTAATAACCCGACCATTTGTTCCAATCTAGGCCAAGTCCAATCAGTCTAAAAATTAATTTTTAATTAAATTAAAGTAACGATATAAAATTTTTTCTTTTAACAATTTTAGCAAATTCGTTTAGCATAGAAATTTGGAACTCGTTTGCTTCAATATCTTTCATCACCAACATTTCTTGATCTTTCAATAAAATCAAAGCGAATTGAACAGCGTCGTTGAATTTTCCAGAAGAAATCATCGAAGAAAATGAAAGATCCGTTAATGATAATTTCGAGTTGCATAACGGACAAGGTATTTTTCCTTTTTGTGCTTCGTGTAATAAAGCTATTTGAGCTTGCATTGATAAATCTAAAGAATCTGTTATGGTAGAAATAACCTAAAAAGATTTATAAATGAAAAATAAACGAATTTATAAATTAAACCTACTCTAAACGATGACATAGAATTACATCTAGATAATTTACATGGAAATCTAACATGCGTTTTTGAATCAATAGGTTTTAACACAACGGTATGTTCAGATTTGTGATATAACCGGAAATAAATTGATTTATAATCGGTGTAATGTCCTATTAAAATATCTTTAGGCCCTTTTCCATTTGGAGCGCCTCCGTTTATACTGTAAAGTCCAAAAGCTATCGAATCGGTGATTGCATTTCCGATTAATGTACAATTTATTCCTATAACATCAACGTAATTTTCAAAAAGAGTTTTGTTTCCAACATCGGATGAGCAATTTAATGTTAAGGCTAAGTTTGGACATGTTGTAATTTCTTGGACGTTCGTACATTGGGTTGAAATTCGTTTCTTACATAAAAGAAATCGATATTTTTTGTTGTATTTTAGATCGGTTATTAAATCTATTTGCCGCCCTTTTAGTTCGTATAATTTTCTTGTTAATGAGGAATCATCAGGTAGTTTTAAATTTTGTCTTTTCGATATCCGGCTTGATTTATTTATTAGTTGTTCTATAAAAAAAAAATTTTATGCAAATTTAATCGCTTTAATTATTTACCTATTATTGGTGATTCCCCAAAATAAAAGTTTTGTTCTAACTTTTTCTCGGAACTAACCATTACGAACATGTTTGGATTTGAACATTGAACCCACCCGCTTTCTGGAGTATTTGTTTCTATTCTATAAAATGTTTAGGATCGGTTAGGTTGTTAAAAAATTTTGAGTTTTTGAATACTTTAATTCGTCGTTGGATGATGATCTAAAAGATAATCGAGGAGCTTTCTTTTCAATTCGTATGTAACGATTAACTAAGCGAAACCAACACTAAAATTATATAATATAATAATATACAGGATGGTCTATTTAACGTGAGACAAGCGATTATCTCGAAAACGGTTCATTTTACATAAAAATGAACCAAATTAAAGTTATTCTGTGCGAAGGGGGAAACCATATGACGATAACATTTTTTGACCTTGACCTTATTTTCAAGGTCATATGAAGGTCACGATCAATTTTTTTAAATGGCACCCTATGTTTTTGATTGCAAAATCTGAATCTATGGGTAAAAGTAAAACAATAAAAAGAAAATTACTGTGTAGTTTTGCCAGTACGACGGCGAAACATCTTTTGTAGACAAAATCTGAATAATTTTTTTACTCAAATAGTTTTAAATATTGTTTATTTATAAAAAAATGATTAAACTATATTATTAATCAACAAGCATAAAATTTATAATAAATGTTCAAATATTTCTCCACCCACTTCAATACATTTATTAACCCTTCTACTAAAGCTTGCGAGGTCTCTCGTGTTGTGATTGTATGCGTATGTTAGGTTCTTTTTCCCTTTGTACCCGGTTCCCGTAAAATAAAACGCACCACACAGTTTAACCGCTTTATTTCACGACTCCACAACTCAACATAACCTCTCATAACATAACCCTCTCGCGCCCGTTATATCGCTACTATTGATTTCTTTTTTTACATTTTATTATTTTACTAATAGATGGCACTACATTCGGCCTCGCTACTGTTTGAATCGTCCTCGATTCGTTCTTCAAAGTCCTCCGGAAGTTGACACCAAGGTTTCATCAGGTCTGCTGCAAATATTGAGTTGAACTTCCTTTGAGTACGTTGCGCACCGGGTACATCCACCAAATGGTATCGATCATTTCCTAGCACTTCATTAACTAGGTAGGGTCCTTTGTAGAGTGGCATCATCTTTCGTGGTTGCCCTGTAGCTGAAGCTTCGCGTTTTATCAGTACTAGATCGCCTTCTTGATATCTTCGGGGTTTTTTATATTGCTTGTCGCTTATATCTTTTTGAATCTTCTGCATCTTTTCGATGTTTTGTATCGCTATTTCTCGTACTTTAAATAACTGATCGTCTTCTAATTTGTTATCTTCTTCTAAGGCCATAATAACGTAATTCTGTAGAATGTTTCTCGGTTGAAAACCAAATAGTAACTCATGCGGGGTCTTCTTCGTAGTTTTATTCATTTGACTATTTAATGCAAACTGAATTTCTCTCAATTTTGTGTCCCAAGCCCGTTCATCATCAGGATGCATTGTTTTAATCGCTGTCATGATCGTTTGGTTAAATCTTTCCACCTGTCCATTTGCTCTAGGTGTAGCTGTCGCGTTTTTTATGTGTTGAATGTTGTTTTCCTTACAAAAATCTTCAAAATCTTGTGACGTAAACGCTGTTCCTCGATCAGTAATTTGTCTTGTCGGACATCCAAATATACCAGTTATCTCTCGCAATATCTCAATAGTTGGTTTCGACTTTGTACTCTTCACTGCTCGGATAAAAACGTACTTGGTGAAGTTATCCACACCAACCAAAATATGAGTATTTCGTCGCTTGCTGATTGGAAAGGGGCCCAGATGATCAATATTTACTGTATTAAAAGGGATAGGAATTCGTTCGATGTTGTGTAATTCAATTTCTTTCCTTCCAGATATCTTGTGATATGCACACTCAACACAAGATTTAATATAATTCGTGACTCGTTTTCGCATTTTTGTAAACCAAAAATAACGCTTCAGATGATCTAGTGTTTTCTCCAACGCATAGTGACCCATGTCATCATGACTTCCCTTGATTATTTTCCAAATGATAGCTTTTGGTACCACCCATCTTCGACCTATCGGCCCTTTCCGGTAAATTCTGTTTTTATAGATCTAGTAGTCTTGGTGAATTTGTTTTGCGTTGTTGTCTTTTGGAGTTTGCTCTAAAATCGTTTTTATTTTTTTCAATGTTTGGTCCTGAAGTTGCATGGTCAGTAACCAATGATCATCGATTGTCACGGATAATACATCGAGGCATGCAACGTTAGCCTCCTGTGGATCTTCTGCCGGCTGTCTGCTTAATGCATCCACGTGTGCCATGTCCTTCCCTGGTCTATACTCAACATCAAAGTCAAATTCTTGCAACTTTAACACCCATCGTCCAATTCGAGGTATCAAATCTTTCTTTTTCATTATTGTCTTCAAGGAATTGCAATCACTCACTACTTTAAATTTACGTCCTAGTAGATACATTCGGAAACGTTCTAATGTCTCAGTAACGGCCAAAACTTCAAGTTCATAACTATGATAACGGCTTTCTAAATCAGTTGTCTGACGACTGAAGTAAGCTAATGGTTTCATGTCTTCACCTGGTAGTTTCTGAAATAATATTCCTGCGATGCCAATTTTACAAGCATCCGTATGAATTTCTAGACTTCCTTCAGGGTTGTATATCGTTAATATAGGTCTACGGGATAACTCTCTTTTCACTTGCCGAAATGCACTCTCTTGGTCTCCGCTCCAAGTCCATACAGCATCCTTTCTCGTCAGTAAAGTTAATGGCCTTACAATCAAAGAGTAGTTCTTAATGAATTTGCGGAAGAAACCAGCCAATCCCAAGAATCGACGAACGTCTTGTGCATTCTTTGGCTGTCCAAATTCTTGAACCGCTTCCACTTTCCGTTTTCCTGGTCTCACACCATTTTTATCTACTTATCCCTCCGCTGCAATTGTTAGGTTCTTTTTCCCTTTGTACCCGGTTCCCGTAAAATAAAACGCACCACACAGTTTAACCGCTTTATTTCACGACTCCACAACTCAACATAACCTCTCATAACATAACCCTCTCGCGCCCGTTATATCGCTACTACTGATTTCTTTTTTTACATTTTATTATTTTACTAATAGATGGCACTACACGTATATAGGTCCCCATCTGGGAATTTTACAACTTTTAAGGATATTATGGAGCGTGTTCTGAGCACTCTTGCGAACCACAAGCATGTTGTGGTCCTGGGTGACTTCAATGTCAGATTTGGTAGCGGAGAGTCAAATGCTGTTGAACTGTGTAATATTTTTTCTTCTTTCGGGTTTTCACCATCTATCTCCGGACCCACCAGGGGCAAAAACTGTCTTGACAATATATTTGTTAATTTTGCTGTTGTGGTCGTGAATAATATCTCTGATCACCATGGTCAATTTGTCTCTGCTGCAGTATCACTTCCAATTGGAATTGACTACAGTTCTGTAATGTACAGGAGGATTACCGTTGAGGGGAATTTGAGATTCTTTGAATCCTTTCAGGGTTATACTTGGGAATTTCTCTGTGATGACAGTTTCAATTTCAAGGATAGATTTGACTATTTCTTTCATAGATTTCTATCAACTTTTTATATGGCGTATCCTCTAACTAGAAAACGTGTTAGAAATTGTGACGGAGGCGTAAAGTGGTTCAATAATACACTGCGTCAGATCTAATCTTCGTTCCAATCTTTTCAATCGTTATGGAACTGCTAATCTTAAGGAAATGAGGGATAGAGCAAGGTCGGCGTACCGTAATGGCATCGTTGAGGCTAAACGGAAGGCCGCTGTCGGATACATTAACGCATCGAGCAACAAATCGCGGGCCTCTTGGACTTTGATTAATGGGTGCAGGGTCAGTGTGGACAAGCAGAATGTTGCGGATATGGATCCCGATAATCTAAACAGCTTTTTTGTAAATGTCGCTAATAACAATGTTGCTAAACTCGGCCCGTCTATTGGGTCCCCCTTACATCTGTGTCGTAGTAACTTTGACAATGTTCCTGTTTTCTCTTTTGTTGAGGTATCAGAGAGTAAAGTTAGAAGTGTTCTACAGTGTTTAAAGACAAACGGAACTAGAGACATATACGGTGTTTCTACGGGGGCTATAAAATGTAACATTAGCCTCATGGTTGCGCTCCTTACCATAATGGTTAACAGCATGATGCGATCACATACTTTCCCGGATCAATTAAAGATAGCTTCCATTGTGCCTATTTTTAAGCATGGGGATAAAAACGATTGTTCGAATTATCGTCCCATTAGCATTCTCCCGATACTGTCCAAAATATTTGAGCGCGTAATCTACAAACAAATAATGGCACACGTGGAATTGTATGATGTGCTTTTCGAGAATCAGTTCGGCTTTCGACCTGGTTGGAGCATCGGAGATGTGATTGTTAATTTTATCAATGTCTGTCACAGTACGTATGAAGATCGGGAGTACTGTGCTGCTCTATTTCTTGATTTGTCTCGTGCTTTTGATAGTGTGTCGCACCGTATTCTTCTCCTGAAGCTGAAGTCGGTTTTTCGCTTTGATTTAAATAGTGTTGCTCTTATCGAATCATACCTGTCCGATAGGTTTCAAGTGGTTAAATGTGGAGACAAAGTATCTGGAAAACTTCCAATCTCGAGGGGTGTCCCTCAGGGATCTATTTTGGGGCCCCTTTTGTTCCTCATGTACTTTAATGATTTTCCTGGTTACCTGGGAGAGGGTGTAAAGTGTTTGTTGTACGCTGATGATGCCACATTGCTTGTCTCCGGGTTAACCTACGAGGAGGTAATGTCTTCCTCAAACAAATTGTTGACTGCTGACACCAGTCGTTGGTGTGTAGCTAATGAACTATGTTTGAATAAAGACAGAACGGTTCAGACACTTGCTGGGCATAACAGTGAGCTCCAGAGATCTGAAATTTGATGTGCATATGGCTGAAATTGGTAAAAAGGTCTCAAGAAACATTTTTCTACTACGTAGACTAGTGAGCTCGGTATCTGTCGAGGTGGCCAAAACAGCGTATTATGCGCTGATACACTCAATGATTGACTATGCTATTATTGCCTGGAGTGGGAGTCCAGCAAGTAATTATGTGTTTGGTTTGCAACGCAGAGCTGTGAGAGTGTTGGCAAAACTTAGTTATAGGGAAGATTGTCGCCTCGCCTTTGAATCCTTGAATATTAAGGAGTAATATTGTCATTGTATGGATGTATTTTTATTGTATTTTCTTCTCGGCTCCTGCGTCTGTATTTTGTTGTATATTCTGTTTAAAATGAAGTGTGTAAGCCTTGGGCATAGAGCACTAATAAAGTTATTATTATTATTATTTCTTTACATCTTAAAAGGTTTTCTTGGCTACTATTTCTGTATGCATTTTTTTTATTATTATTAAGCTTTTCGATCCCTGTGCCCATTAGCCACCGAATAAATTCAACAAATTCTTAACTCAATGTAGTCTAATGTTCAATGGATTGTATTTGCCAAAGAGGAACAGGATTAGAATCTAATTCCAGTGCTTGCGAGGAATCGCCCGATAATACCACATACACCCAACATTTTTGGATTTAACACGAAAACGGTGATTTTTATGAATATTATCTAAGAGTAATAAAAGTTTCTAAACTAAATTTACTACTAGAAACTGCAAAAATAAATGTAGGGTTATGAAAGAATAAAAAAGTTCTGAGCAAACAAACTTTAGGAACAGCCGGTAAGCATTGTTGCCGCGGACCGATCCAACTCATAAATTGCCTAACAATTTTACACGACATTGATTTATACTGTACCAAATTTCAGTGCTTTACTGTAAATAGTGTTTAAGATATTTGGAAAAAAGTGTTAAAATATCCTAACGTTGATGGCCTGTATCTTTGAAATTTGAAGACTTTTACTATTTTTTGTTACATGAATCGTCATCCTTTTCACTCTAGTATAATATGTGGTTAAATTTATTCCCCGAGTCACCAAAACACCCTGTATAATAAATATCTTTTCTATTTAAACTTAGCAACTCAATATTGCATGTCGGTAATCGCACGCCACTATCCAGAAGATTTTGCAAAAACTCTCTCTTTGGCTATGGTATCTATTGCAGTTAAATAACATGAGGTTGATGTCACCTACCTCATTACCAAGGTTTATATATTAAAGGTTGTCTAAGTACCTATGCTGCAGTACTTTGATTTAGTTTGTGGGCGAGGGGCAAGAGCAGGAGTGTTTCGTAACGTAAGCAATCACGAATTGCGCACGCAACCTCATGGCCATGTGGTGCTCCGTGCATTTGTTTAATTTGAATTGCTTGGCGGTATTATTTTCCACATGTGACGTAATGCGCAGTATGGTTGCGTACGAATCTAGACAACCTCTTATATATAAACCTTGCCTAATTACCACATGAACATCCAGGAGAGTCTGCAATACCCAGTTTATAAAGATGGCTAGGGAATTTACCATGGCCAAATTTCACCCTCGCAATAGAGGTGTATAGAAATCTGGTCACTCGTCCATTCTTGAACCAAAAATTTTCAAATATATGCGAGTGGATTCGTGCATATTGGGTCATCCTAATCCTCCAACAGTTGACCCAGTATTTGTCCCACTCAGCTTCTAAAATCTCTTGTCTCACCATGGTGATTAGATTCTCCACATATATTCTGCCTATACCACTTACTACCGCATCCTTCGCTAGACTATCCACTATTTCGTTCGGCTTTAGGTTTACATGACCTTTTATCCAACTTATCCAACAAAATTGAATCCTATAGTTTTGTCACCTTAACCGATCAACGGTTTCTAAAACTTTCTGCACGGAATAATGTTTATACCGTGATAGGGCTTCTAACACACTCTTAGAGTTACTCATGATGTACACGTTCCCAATTTGGTTTTGTTCTACGTATTCAGGAAAATACAGACTAAAATTTTTTCAACCTATACTTTTTACTTATTTTGAGTAGGTCGTCCCAGTACGCGCAGCCATAACCATCTTTTGTCTTTGAGCCATCTGTGTATATAAGGTGACCGTCAGAGAGTGACTGTTTGGTTTCCAGGAAAATGTGTTTGTCCACTTCGCAGTGTCCTGTATATTTTGGGAATCGTACTGATACAGGTTGTTCCGCTATGAAGAAGTTGTTTGGTGTTACAACCACTGTAATATCTGATAGGTACTTTCGCATGTACTCATATCCCGTGCACAACGGCGAGAAGCGTTTATATCCTGTACCATGGATTTTATTTATGCATGCTGTGCACACTACATGTAAAAAATCAAGATCGTGTTGCTAAACAAAATCAATTATTATATTATTATATTCAAGTCAATTCAAGTCATTCAAATTAATATACACAAATGTGTACGGTTTATTTTATTATTTATTAAAATATTATTAATTTATTAAAATACACTTGTATCTTATTATATTGTGGACATATACCCACAATAGGCAATTGTTAGTCCTCTTAAGTCTTAAAATAAACTTGGACACCATGAATCTTTGTCACAATTGTAAAGGTGGTTCCCGCGCTTCAACACGCAACGCTTCCACTGGTGTAGACGACATCGCTCCCACACACAACCTCTAAGCTTTGTTTTGAATAATCTCGAGTCTTTTAATTACATTTGCACTAGCATTGCCATAAAGTACACAACCATAATCCAATTGCGACATTATGCAAGCTTCAGAACCAATACATCCGCTCCCCAAGACACTCTACCAATACACCTCATAATATTCAAATAAGTTTCGCACTTGCGAACCAAGAAGTTGATATGCCCTGTCCACCTAAGCTTATTGTTTACGATCATGTCCAAATATTTTTGATTTGTTCTCACGGGAAAGTACAAGTTATCCAGCACTTTAGTATCGTTTGTTAATTAATTAGATCTTTAGATTGTTAATAATGAGTTTTGAACTGTACGAATATTTAGACAATCAAATTGTAGGTACAGGCGTTGGCGATTGTGCAGAGAGTTTTTACGATGCAGTCTCTAAGTTTTCTCAATTGCAAATTAAATTAAATGTCTTGCACATTAATATACGCAGTTTAAATAAAAATTTTGATGAACTGTTAGTACTTCTCTCGCAATATGACGGCGTCTTTGATTGCATAGTTCTTACTGAGACTTGGAGTGTGGAGTGCACAGGCTACTACTATCTTCCAAATTACAACCTTTATTACTCAAATAGTAGATTTAATCAAAACGATGGGGTTATTGCTTACGTTAAATGTAACTTAAAGTGTGAGGTTGATTTACACTCAGTTGACAATTTAATAATTATGAGATTGAACATTATTTTATATGGTACTATAAAAGCTTCAATAAGTTGTTTCTATAGACCACCGTCATTAGACTGTTATGAGTTTTTAAAAAGTTTTGAGGATTACTTGAGTGGTTGTTGTGTTAAATCCCTAGAATTGATCGTGGGCGATTTGAATTTTAACCTTCTCGACTCTGCTTCTGATGTCGTCGTTACTTACTCTAATCTTCTAGCGCAAAACGGTTTCAAATCTTATATAAATAGGCCAACTCGTGTAGAGCTTAATTCAAGTACCTGTATAGACCATATGTTTCTTAAATCTAACCTTGCTGACGATAACATTCTGCCACTAGTCCTCCATCAAAAAATAACCGATCACTATCCGATTTTTATACAGCTATGTTTTAAAGATGCACAGGTGAGGAGTCCTACCAAGAGGGTCGCGTATCAGGCAGATACAACTAAATCATTTTTAAATTATAATACTTTGCAGAACAGATTAAAGAACATTAACTGGTCGACTCATTTAGTTGGAAATATTGACGAATGCATAAATAATTTAGAAAGTGTTATAAAAGATGAAATAAAGTTTCTAAATTGCTTGCAAATAACTAGTTGTTAAGGTTCCTAACAATTTGCGCGAGACGATCTTGCAGAGCCATTAAGGATATCTCATTCGTAAGAATGCAAATGTCATCTACATATCGAATTATTTTTGATGGGGACCACCTGGTCGTGCAAATCTCTCAAATATAGGTTCTAAGCCCTATCTCTGAACCGGATCTCATATACACAAGTCGATTTTTGTATAACTTGACTACCTTATTTGCAACATTCCGAGGTAATCCAAGGTTTGCCAACTTCTCTTCCAGAATATAGAGGTCCAGATATTTTTAAAAAATTGGTTGTAACTCTGTATACAGATGTGAAACATCCGTGCTTACTTCCGTCTTAGTTTTTTTGGTACTGGGTTTTTTGAATTTTCTGTCATCCACAACTTTTGTATCTGCGCTATGAGTTCCTACATCTACATTACTGTCACTGATTAATGATTCAGGTCCAGAAGTAGAGGAAATTTGACGTTTCAACGACTGTGTAGGTTCTGACAAAGGTTTTGGAGTTTCAGTCATTTTAGTCGACTGCTTGTCCTCTGGGGGTGATTCACTTCTTTATTATTTGAGTGTCTCAATGATTCTACCTGTCGTATTTTAGTTGTAATATACTCTCCTCTGATTCTGTACTGAATGGTGTCCTTTCCGGATGTTTAGCACTATTGTCACCAGCGTGGACCTGAATATCGGCAATTATTGTACTTGCCGAAGATTTGTTTCCTTTGTTAACAGGACACTTCCTAGCCACGTGCCCTAAACTTTTGCAAGCAAAACATCTTGGTTCATCAGTTGATAAAAAGATTCTAAAATGATTTTGTTTATATTCAATAGGAGTATAGTCAGGAAAAAGATCCGACTCCTCCAAAATAATATAAACCTGACGTCTAAAACTAAGGACGTGTTTATATTCTGGGTTGTTAACACCCGCACAAATAAAATTGCATCACATCAAAAATTATTGCTTGTTCTCTATCAGGGAAATTGTTTTTTACGCCTTTTGCTAGTACCGAAGCAAATGACGAATTACTTTCAGTATTTATGCTTAACGATATGACAACAGAAGAATAATTCGTTCGATTACCCCCGTCCACAGAAATAATCGTGACCTTGAAAACAAGGTCAAGGTCAAAGAAATGTTATCGTCACGTCATATGGTTTCCCCTTCGCACAGAACAATTTTAATTTGGTTCATTCTTATGTAAAATGAACCGTTTTCGAGATAATCGCTTGTCTCACGTTAAATGGACCATCTGTATAACATATTAATATAAAACTATTATAAAAAAACTTACTGTAACAACTACAGATGTTGAATAAAACCCATAAGCGGATTCTTTAACAAAAGCTTTAAGAATATAAGGCTCCAAAACAGTTAAATTTGATTTATCCAAAATAATTTCATTTTTGTTATCCAATTTAGGTTGATGAAGAAATTGTTTCGTCTCTAAAATAATGTTAATTTATCTCATTTTATTAAGTTTTGAAGAAAAAAATAAAATTTACTTATATTCTGTAAGCTCCATTGGATATCTAACACAGAATTAACACAAGATTTTCTTATTTGTAGCCGAAAAATCAAAGGCGAATGCTTATCCGAGTTCCAATAAGGATTCGATGACCCAGAAATCGATTTACTACAAAAAAAATAATTAACTATCGACTCAAAAAAATGTATTTTACGCACCATTTATCAAACACCACATTTGGTTTGCATTCAAATTCGGGTTTAACCCGAATTAATCTTAGTATTAAAATTAGAACTTGCAAGAGATATTTAAATCGCATTTTTGAAGGTTTTTCTCTGAAATTAACCGACTATGATTTTATTTTTTTAATTATAAAATTTCTTTATTTAATGCTACCTAATAAAAATAATACAAGGTGGTTGTTTCGAAATAATTACAATAATGGCACGCTTCTATTAAGGTGTGTGTCATCCATAGTCAGCCAACCGTTCAACAAATTGTGGAAATCCGTGCATTTACCAAACGGAAGTCGAGCTCGTCAAGTGTATCGCGCGCGTTGTCAATGACCCTTCCTTTCGGTTACGTTTTTTCAGTAAACAACGATCAACCATACCAAACGAACAAAAAAATCTCCAAATACGAATATCTAAACCGCAATGTTTGGTTAAATTATTTAAGGGATATTTTTAACAAAAAAAATCCCTAAATGACTCAATACTTGTGTATAAAATTGTTATCGTTATCATTGAACGCTTACGAGAGAAATTCCCGGTTAAATACAATGCGCGATCAGTGTAACAGTTGTAAGAAGTTGAGACGGAAGGCTAGCGTGAAGAACTTTGAGAGGAGAAAGTGTGTGAGGAGGATTAAAAATTTTGAAGGTATCCCGGCTAGGAAACCGCCACAAAAGTAATTAGAAAGGTTGTTTTTGGGGGTTGCAAATTGATTTGAGAAATTTTAGGAAATTTAGGAATTTTATACCATTCAATGGGATAATTGAGAATCAATTAAAAGTGAAAATGAATCCAAATCGATGGTTTAATAAGTGGATTTATAGAAGAATTCATCCTGTTCAAGACAATAATACGTAAGTTTTTCAAATCGGTGATTTTTTATAAAAATAATTTTTATAATAAAGCAATATTATTAATAACAACATTTTTAAAGAGTTTATAAATTATACAAAGAAAAATTTTTGATCTTTGGAAGCGATCCAACAGGGTTTGATTTTTAATCAATGATTTAAATCAAAAACAAAACTGAAAATAAAACTGTACGTTATTACAAAATTAACAAAACATTTTTTTCAAAACAAGTTTTGTTGCCTTTTCCACAGCTAACTTGTTTTATAAAGTAGTAAACAGAAGCTGATGATGTGAACAAAGTGCACATAAAAATTGCTTTCTTATTGGCAGTACCTTCTCTACTGCAGCAATGTGTTTTTGTGACATCCACCATTGTAAAGTACTACTTGCAATTACTTAAGACTTCCTCTGAAAACATTACTGATGAAAATGGTTCCATTTTGGCTAATAGTTTTATAGTTAACGGTAGTAAACCGGTTGGCCTTTAATTGGTCTTTATTGTATTTAAAGCCTCCTCTTTTTCTATGGATGTTAACTTATACGTAGTTTTAGTAACATCTAAAATATAGGCTATCTAATGGTTAGACGTAAGTGCCTGCTTATACCATTTATCAAAAACTTTCATATGTACTGATGATAATTTTTCTTCGAGTAATGTATTTAATTCTTTCCAAACTTCCACTGCGTCAGATAAGAAAGCGTTCTTTTTTGTCATTTGTCAAGTGCTACAGTTATAGATTTTAAGATATTAATAATCTTCAGCTGAGCGTTTGAGACCAATGTTTGAAACTTTTCTATTTCCTTTTTATTCTCGTCACACACCTTTAATAGTTTCTCCCATTGGCTTACATATACTTCCAAATAATCTGCCATACTATTCCACCTCACATCACTTGGCAGCACTAATGCTTTTCCATCAAACTGTCTCTTTGATATGTGTTACTTCTAAATCTTTGCAAAGTAAGTTTAGAAGGTGAGCTGAACACCCATAAGTTATCACTGAAACGCTGGGGTCCAATATCTCTTGTATGGTTCTTCTCATTAGTGCGATATTAGCAGCATTAACCGTTACAAATGATGTCACGTTATAGTTGTATTTTGATTTATACGAGGAAATTATATTGCAAACAATATCAGTTAAATAGCCACTTGTATATAGATTTCCTCATGTATCTATAGTTTCATACAAAAAAAGGAGTGTCCAGTTTCAGTGGTTATACTGCGCATGTTATTGGCCCATTGCGTATATTAGACCAACCATCAATAGATAGGTTTACGCCACACCCTGTAAGACTTCCACAACATTTAGTTTTCTTTTCTTCATAAATTTGTTCCAAAAGTGTCGTAGAAATAGTTTTGCCAGGAGGGGGATTATAACTAGGTCGTAACAATTCAATTACCTTCTTCACTTGCGTTTTATCCATACATCCAAAGCTGCTCTTTGTTCCAAACACAGCTCATACAATTTGTTTATCTACTTCTTGTTTTTTATCAATATGCGTTCGAACAATAAAGTTTTCCAAATTTGTGTTAGCATTCGTTTTGCGTTTTTTAGATATAACAGCTCATTAGAAAACTGTTCATTACTAGCAATGATTGATTCAGATGAGTTCTTAATTCCCATAGAACAATATTGAAATAATTGAAAATAGTACTTTCTCATATTTTGTTCAAAATTTTAGTAAATTTTTAAATATCATCAAAACTGCAGAAGATAATTAAATATGCATAAACGGTAACCCAGTTTTTGACCATGTTGTATTACATACACGGCCAAGGACCATATTATTGTATTTTACAACATTCCTTGCGACGTGTCCTGCCAATCGCCACTTCGGGCCAAAAATCCTTGTTACTTTGTTTCTGAGACTGATCTTTTGATGATTTATGATTTAATTTCATTAATTGTTGTTGATAATGAATAAAGGACGACTTGTTGTTCCCACCAATACACAACAAAACTTTCTTTCCGTGATTATTTGGCTTTGCTTTGCTTATAAATCCACTTTTTGCAAAAAAGTTCTCCTCAATCCCAACTATGTTTCGAAGGGATGCAGTCAAGACACTGGGAACTCCAAATAATGACAACCCAAGTTTTCAACGTAAAGGTAAACATCTAATTTTCAGAAATAACATCACAATGAGTTCGTGAAAATCCCTGGAGAATTTAATTGTAAACCAACGTAACGTAACGTTGTTATACGCAACGTATGTATTCCAATTGTACTTCTCTGTGAAGGAACTAACAAATATTTAATCATAATAGTATAATAATGAGAGTTCTACAGCGAAAGTTGCTCTCCATGCTCCCCCTGTGAAGTCTGCTCCAATGTCTGATCTAGTTACTTTTCCAATACCAACCTAATTTTTTTTTTCCCCAAGTTTAGGTGGGCAACACTTCCTATACTTATAACATTGGAGCGTGATGTCACAAGGGGAGCAACTTCCGCTTCAGAACTCTCATTATTATACTACTATTCATCACAATCGTGACATTCACTGCACAGTAATACGAAATGAGTATCACATATATTATATTTTTATTGCACAAGTTACATAATGTCCTGCTTTTTCTTGAGCATAGGTGACACCATCCTTGTTTCTTAATTTTATTATTGGACGGTTCTGGGTCGGTATTTGCAAAAGTGACATCAATCAATCTTCTCTTTAGAGGTGTAGGAATAGTTGCAATGATTCTTCCAAAATTCAATTGTTCTTCGGCTAATTTAAGAGCGACTTCTTTGAGAAATGTTCTTCGCAACATTTTGTCTTCTTTGTTTTTCATGTAATTATAAATTACAAATGCGTTTATACCTGCAATATTTAATAAGGCAAAAAATAACTGGTGTGAAGTTATCCATAAATCCCAGCAATAAACTTAAAACATTAATAATTCCGTAACCAATACGATTTGGGTAACCAAATTTCACACACAGGTCACTCTTACCCTCAAGAACAGCTAACCACCCCCATTTGGTAAAAAAAAAATTTTTCAACCCTCACCCCCGAAAAAGGGATGTTTTCGCCCTGATGGGCACCTTCGAATTAAACGAAATTCTACCACATAATAGAACACACTTCTAAGTATTTTTATCAATTTTCAAAACACCGTAAGCCCTAACGGTTTTCGAGAAAAAAAATCAGTATTATAAACCGCGGATGGGACTTTAGGGGTGAATTTGACCCCGTTGGGCACCTCCAAAATTGACGAAATTTTAGGATGATTTAGAGGATGCCTTTAGCGATTGAAATCAACCATCCAAACACCGTAATGTATTACGGTTTCCGAGAAAAAAAATGTGTTATTAGACACTATAGGTATACAGCGCGGCGCGGACTTTGGGGGTGAATTTGACCCCGTTGGGCACCTCCAAAATTGACGAAATTTTAGGATGATTTAGAGGATGCCTTTAGCGATTGAAATCAACCATCCAAACACCGTAATGTATTACGGTTTCCGAGAAAAAAAATGTGTTATTAGACACTATAGGTACAGATTGCGTCGCGGACTTTGGGGGTGAATTTGACCCCGTTGGGCACCTCCAAAATTGACGAAATTTTAGGATGATTTAGAGGATGCCTTTAGCGATTGAAATCAACCATCCAAACACCGTAATGTATTACGGTTTCCGAGAAAAAAAATGTGTTATTAGACACTATAGGTACAGATCGCGGCGCGGACTTTGGGGGTGAATTTGACCCCGTTGGGCACCTCCTAAATTGACGAAATTTTAGGATGATTTAGAGGATGCCTTTAGCGATTGAAATCAACCATCCAAACACCGTAATGTATTACGGTTTCCGAGAAAAAAAATGTGTTATTATAGTCGAGCCGTCGAATTTGTGCAGTGGTAAATCACCGTGACAGGTACTTACAAAAAAAGGGGTAGTCGGTTCCTTCGTTATGTAACCGCCTACTCCCACCAGGGTCTATAAGGCGCAGCTACACTATACGAGAATAAACCTTTCTTTACAGTCAGATAAGAAGTTATGAATACCGTTCATAGTGCGTCGGCGGCTTTTATTATTTTTTTGTCTCCAGTAACGCGCTCAGTGCGCTACCCCCAGAAGGGGTGTGGTCACTTACTTTGACGAATCCGGACAGGGCGACCGATGATGTGAGAAATTTACTTACTTGTCACGGTGATTTATCACTGCACAAATTCGACGGCTCGACTATAGACACTATAGGTACAGATCGCGGCGCGGACTTTGGGGGTGAATTTGACCCCGTTGGGCACCTCCAAAATTGACGAAATTTTAGGATGATTTAGAGGATGCCTTTAGCGATTGAAATCAACCATCCAAACACCGTAATGTATTACGGTTTCCGAGAAAAAAAAAAGTGTTATTAGACACTATAGGTATACAGCGCGGCGCGGACTTTGGGGGTGAATTTGACCCCGTTGGGCATCTCCAAAATTGATGAAATTTTAGGATGATTTGGAGGGCGGACTTTTGATAGAAAAAAAACTTTTGATAGAGAAAGAAATTTATTATATTAATGGTCTGTTTTACTTATAATTAAATTGTGTAATGGATTGAGAATATGATTATAATTACTTGCTACTGCGTTCCAGACCGTTTCCAACCCTTGTTCATTTAAGTAAATGCCATCCCTGTGTAGAAATTTGTATTAAATACATAAGAAAAGAAACATTTTTACGTTTTGTTACCCTTCCATCATGGTTCTGTTAACAATTGCTTCAATGTCGGTACAATTGATTTGCTTTTCAGCACAAAACCGTCGAATGTAATGATTGATTTCCTATAAAGGCATGGAGAGTATTTATTTATAGCATGACAGAGAAGTTATAATATCTTACGTTCACAGACTCGAAGTTTTTGCAGTGAGGAATTGTGCAAATTTGTATTCCTTTAGGATTTAAGGAAAGAAGGAAGCGGAAGAGGTGAGAATATTGGGACTTCAGTTGGGATGGTGATGTTTTATGGAGTATATCTTTAGTTCTTATCATTATAACGATATGACGTTCAACAATATCTCCACAAAACCAAGGGTAACATGTTTTTGGAATACACTTTGCGCGCCGCAAAAGTTTTAGTATTGTTTGACCGCCTACTGCTAAGTTGAGGAAATATTTTCCGTTGCTTGACTGTTTTGGTTGTCGTCCTAAAATATATACCATTAGTAGGAATTAATTTCACATCTGTTAGAACAAATACTTTGTAGTTAGTTCTAGTACGTAGCATTCGGCAAAAATTACTATCGCCCAAAAACAGTAATTTCGTCGACATCTTCACTGGTCACTGGTTTTAACAAGAGATAACTAGAACAGCTGATCTCTGCAATAGCTGAGGAATCTTTATATATTATAAGTTTACTCCTCACCTTTCGGGCAAAATCTAAAAAATGTGTATGACGCTCTAAAACAACACCGAATAAGTCGGCAACTATTTTCCCGGAATGCACTTATAATGCAAAAAATATGGACATATTTTTTCCTTAATACCTGCGCCTTTTGTAACTGCACGTGGCGGAGTTCTTACCCTTTGCCAGTAACGACTAAAAGCCCATAAAACTACAAAATGCCTTTCTTAACAAAATTTATTTTTTCCATGAAATATTAAGAGTTTCGCAGTTTTCATAATCTATTAAAATCGCTAAAGGCACCTACTATCTGCTCTACATACGTGTACAATTTAATAACGAAATTGTTTCTCTGAAGCCGTGGTCGGTGTTTGGATGGTCGATTTAAATTGCTAAAGGCATCCTCTAAATCATCCTAAAATTTCGTCAATTTTGGAGGTGCCCAACGGGGTCAAATTCACCCCCAAAGTCCGCGCCGCGTTGTATACCTATAGTGTCTAATAACACATTTTTTTTCTCGGAAATCGTAATACATTACGGTGTTTGGATGGTTGATTTCAATCGCTAAAGGCATCCTCTAAATCATCCTAAAATTTCGTCAATTTTGGAGGTGCCCAACGGGGTCAAATTCACCCCCAAAGTCCGCGCCGCGATCTGTACCTATAGTGTCTAATAACACATTTTTTTTCTCGGAAACCGTTATACCTTACGGTGTTTGGATGGTTGATTTCAATTGCTAAAGGCATCCTCTAAATCATCCTAAAATTTCATCAATTTTGAAGGTGCCCAACGGGGTCAAATTCACCCCTAAAGTCCCATCCGCGGTTTATAATACTGATTTTTTTTCTCGAAAACCGTTAGGGCTTACGGTGTTTTGAAAATTGATAAAAATACTTAGAAGTGTGTTCTATTATGTGGTAGAATTTCGTTTAATTCGAAGGTGCCCATCAGGGCGAAAACATCCCTTTTTCGGGGGTGAGGGTTGAAAAAATTTTTTTTTACCAAATGGGGGTGGTTAGCTGTTCTTGAGGGTAAGAGTGACCTGTGTGTGAAATTTGGTTACCCAAATCGTATTGGTTACGGAATTATTAATGTTTTAAGTTTATTGCTGGGATTTATGGATAACTTCACACCAGTCAAAAAATAAGGTCAGTGGCTACATCTTTGTTCTTCTTGAAGAGGTGTATGAGGAAGCTGGTCTACAATATCTACCCCACCTTTGGTGACGTAAAATGTTATCACTTGTGGTTTCTGATCCGCAGATGACTGATCGATCATAAAACAAGTACAACCGATTTATATTTCTTTGGTACATACGATACCAGCAACATTTTATCTTTATAACCAAATAGACCGATTTTTGCTTGGCGATACTTGCTTGTTAAAAATTCATGAGGAATTTCCCTCTTGTGTCTTTTTTTTAACTACCAACAAGGGTTTGGTAATAATTATTGAGCAATTCCAAAGCCAGTGGAATACTAATATACCAGTTATCTGTAGTAATATTCCTATTTGAACCTTTGATGGGTATAACAAGTCTCTTCACTACCTCACCAGTAGAATTGCTCTTTGCATTTGTACCACGTGGTTGAGTTCCAGTACAAAGTTCATGGTTATATGTATATAATGTTCTAGAATCAACTAGATTATACATTTTTGGGCATTGTTCCACGAATATATCAAATATATGTGCCATCTTGTCGGTTTTTAGACGATTTGGTCTACTTGTCAGAGATCTCATTAAAACCAAAAGCGAACAAATTCAATACCAGTGCCATCGGTATACCACATGTCCAGAAAACTAAGATAGGAAGCTCTCAACATTCCACTTATTATTAAAATACCAATAAATGCTTTGACTTCAGCTACAGCGATATTCAGCGCATCTCGCTTTCTAGTGAAGTTTTCTTTTATTAAATCTATGTATTCATTTTTTTTCCGTAATTAATACAAGAATTTTATATGTCATAAAGCATTCAAATGAGAAGATCGGAGTTGTTGCTTCTTTTGAATTGTCTTTAGGGCCAGGAAGATGGGATATAATAATCTCTGCTCTTGTTCTTTTTGGAGTTGGAAACTGTTTTTTCCACTTGAAGCTCCTACAAAATAATTTTTAATAACTGTTTCTTCATTTTCGCTTGACTCAAAGTTAGGATTAGCCTCTATGGCGTTAGATTCGATTTCCACACGACTCTTCGTCATTTACTGAATCGCTTTTAAAGTTATTGTCATTGCTGGAATCCTCTTCAAGCATAATATTTTGTACTAGGTCTACGCATTTCATAGGAGTCCACGACGATGTATCTACGACGTTTTTGAGGTTGGATTCGTGTATTAACATTTAAACAAATATTTCAGCCCAAAAACTCTTAATGACACCGAACTCACATGGGGTAAAACGAATTACTCAATTAGTCGCGTGGGGTGCAAATGAGATTTTTAATTTGTTTTCAAAAAACTAACAACTTTAAATAAAAACAAAACTCGCGGAACTATTCCTTACATACTGACAAGAAATTACATAAATGCGCGCACTTTTGCAGGGTTGCAAACCAAAGATAACCAAACTTTAAAATTAACTGGAAATTGATGCAATTTGGGTTGCCTACATTTCTATAAAATTTCCAACGTTTAACCCCCTATAATTTCAATGCAACAATAATTCTCTCACGCAATGAAGAACAATTCAATGTTATATTACTTTACTATCATTAAATTGCGCAACGTATAATTAGAAAAACCGAGGCAAATCCGGTTATTTCCATAATAAATAATTTTTCTTTTAAAACCCACTCAGTATTGATTTGAGTGCAGAACATCGTCTAGGGTAGGGTATTTTCCCATTATGAAACCAGAGTACAAACCTATAATGTTGCGTAGAGGGTTGTTTCGTTGGTTTAGAACTAGAAGAGAGTAAGTTCATGCTTAAATAGATTATAAACAACACATTTATTAGATAAGAAAATTATCACGGTTTATTTTTATCATTCAGTCATGAAATTATTATGATTTAAATCATTTCTAATTATAACCGAGATATTAAAAAAAAATTACCGACTTCTTGTTATGTTTTGAAAATGATTAATCAACCCACGTTTCATTTTGTTTTAATTAAGTATATTCAAGTTCAAACCGAGCTAAACAAAGTGTGTCATACGCATAATAACGAGCACATCTATAAATAAATTTACAGAGTAAATCTTTGTTTTAATATAACTAAATTTCAAACGTAATTAATTACTTCTCAAAACATGTCGTGACGAATTTTCGAAGAAACCTTGATCAAATGTTTGATGTCACAGACGTGGTTGAGTAATTTCCGTATGACTGAATTCGAGCTGTAAACCGCAAGGAAAAGGTTTTATTTTCTTGCTTTGCCGCAAATCGTCTACGGTTCTAGAGAGAAAACGTGGTCCAATTCTCAGTTACCGGTTGAAAGGCGTTCGGTTAAAGTGTGTTAAAACGATTTTTTTGTTAAGACGAACTTTGTTAGTTAAAAAATCGAAAATGTCTGAAGATTTCATGATCCGTGCCTTCGAAAACTATCAAAGACACGATTCGGTTGAGCAAGAGGAACACGATAAAAGGTAGAAAATGTTTATCCAAAAATTTGTACCGGCTCAAAATATATCTCATTGTTTTCGTCTAAAAATAGGATATAAGTGTAGTAAATTTAATTGTGGGAAAGTAGATTTGTAAATAACATAATAAATTCTAAAAATATCTATTTAATGGAATAAACAGGATGGTTAAGTTTTTCAAAAATGAATTTGATTTAAAACTAAAAGTACAATTATAAAAAAAAAACGAACATAGGTAAAGTCTAAATTTAGAATGTGATTCTTTATTGTTCCGACTCCCAACAAAGTGGAACCGTTATTTTTGTTAGGTTTTGACCTATTTAACCACTATTATTCCCCATTCGATTTAATTCATATCACGTAATTATTACAAAGAAAACAGGAACTTTATACATAATTTTGTTTTGAAACGATGCCTACAAGGCAATAATGAAAGAAATGAGTCATCTATCCGTTTTAATATGGAAATTGAATGTAATTGTAACTAAAAAGAAACACGTAATACTTTTCTTTTTTGCTTACGTTATTTATTTTTTGTTGACGTCAAAATTTATCCTGTTTTTATGACTCTTTAAGATATTTAACGATTCCTTGCTTTAAAAGACCCAAGTATTTGATGATGATGATTACGATAATTAATGATTGCGATTCATTACAACCTCAACTAATTAAAAGAGAAGAATTTACTGAAACTAAAATCATAGTTATTAATCTTGTTTGTTGTAAAATACTGTTTAATTATTGAAATAAGACTATACGACAGCAACAAACTATTATATACCCTTGTTTTTCTATCTATTTTACAAGCCGATATCTTCGTCGTTTCTAGAAATAGCGAAATATTAAATACATCACGAGAAATCCTGATCTTTCCTTCATCTAAAACTGGGGTTTGTCCTGTCGATATCTTGATATTCACAACGAAAGAAAAATAAAGAACGTCGTGTTCCGAATACACGTCAAAATTATCAAACTTCAAGTCCGTGTGCAGCCGTTATGGAACTGAATTAAAAAAAAAGCTTTATCTATTTGGAAAAAACACACCTTGGGCTATCTAAATCCGGAATTCTCTGGTCAATATCTATTAGCGTCGGCCAAAAAACACGCTTAATAAACAACCCTACATAGAATCGGTAAATTGATATTGCTCAATTTATGGTGGCAAGAAAAACTATACCCGTATCAATAACATAGGAAACTTTCTGCTCTTTCTATTGCTGTACAAAAAAATCGAAAACAATGTTTTGAAACAATTTTTTTTGGGAACAACATCTTTACCGGTGCGTTTTTGGAGCTCATTAAATCACTTTCGGGTTAATAACTTTCTTATATGATACGGACAAAACTCTAAAACTACATAGAACCGATAGGAAATTTTCGCTCTATACAATGGTATATAACTTTAGTAGATCACATAGTTGCATAAGCATTTTATACCTCAAAAACCGCGAATAATTGTCGTATGCAAACATTTATGCTGTCATAACTTTCTTATATGATACAGACAAACCTTTGAGACCATATAGAGACTATAGGAAATTTTCCACTCTATACAGTGGCATATAACTTTGCTAGATCACATTATTACACAAGCACTTTATTCCCAAAAACCGCGAAAACTAGGTATAATTGCCGTATGAAAACGTTTACAGTATCATAATTTTTTTATATGATACGGACAAAACTCTGAGACCATACAGAAACTATATAAAAATTTCTGCTGTATACAATGGTATATAACTTTAGTACATCACATAATTGCACAAGCATTTTATCTCCCAAAAATTGCGAAAATCGCGTATAATTGCCGTATGCAAATGTTTAAAGCGTCATAACTTTCTTATATGATACGGACAAAACTCTGAGACCATACCGAACCTATAGGAAATTTTCCGCTGTATACAGTGGTATATAACTTTAGTAGATCACATGGTTGCACAAGCATTTTACCCCCAAAAACTGCAAAAACCGCGAATAATTGTAGTATACAGACGTTTACGGTGTCATGACATTCTTATATGATACGGACAAAGCTTTGAGGCCATACAGACACTATATAAAATTTTCTGCTCTATACATTGGTATATAACTTTAGTAGATCACATGGTTGCACAAGCATTTTATCTCCCAAAAACTGCGAATATCGCGTATAATTGCCGTATGCAAATGTTTAAGGCGTCATAACTTTCTTATATGATACGGACAAAACTCTGCGACCATACCGAACCTATATGAAATTTTCTGCTCTATACAATGGTATATAACTTTAGTAGATCACGTGGTTGCACAAGCATTTTATCCCCCAAAAACTGCGACAATCACGTTTGATTGCCGTACGTAAATGTTTAAGGTGTCATAACTTTGTTATATGACACGGACAAAACTTTAAAACTACTTAGAACCTATAGGAAATTTTCCGCTGTATACAGTGGTATATAACTTTAGTAGATCGCATGGTTGCACAAGCATTTTACCCCCAAAAACTGCAAAAACCGTGAATAATTGTAGTATGCAGACGTTTACGGTGTCATGACTTTCTTATATGATACGGACAAAGCTCTGAGGCCATACAGACACTATATAAAATTTTCTGCTCTATACAATGGTATATAACTTTAGTAGATCACATCGTTGCACAAGCATTTTATCTCCCAAAAATTGCAAAAATCGCATATGATTTCCGTATGCAAATGTTTAAGGTTTCATAACTTTTTTATATGATACAGACAAACCTTTGAGACCATACCGAATTTATATAAAATTTTCTGCTCTATATAATGGTATATAACTTTAGTAGATCATATGGTTACAGAAGTATTTTATCCCCCTAAAACTGCAATAATCGTCTATAATTGCTGTATACAAATGTTTACGGCGTCATAACTTTCTTATTCATATTGAACCCATAGGAAATTTTCCCCTCTATACAATGGTATATAACATTAGTAGACCACATGATTACACAAGCATTTTATTCCCCAAAAACCTCGAATAATTGTCATATGCAGACGTTTACGGTGTCATAACTTTCTTATATGATACGGACAAAGCTCTGAGACCATACAGAGACTATACAAAATTTTCTGCTCTATACAATGGTATATAACTTTAGTAGATCACATAATTGCACAATCATTTTATTCCCCAAAAACCGCAAAAACCGCGAATAATTGTCGTATGCAGACGTTTACGGTGTCATAACGTTCTTATATGATACGGACAAAGCTCTGAGACCATACAGAGACTATACAAAATTTTCTGCTCTATACAATGGTATATAACATTAATAGATCACATGGTTTCACAAGTAGTTTATCCCCCAAAAACCGCGTATAATTGCCGTATTTAAACGTTTATACCGTCATAATTTTTGTGTATGACACGGACAAAACTCTAAAGCCATATAGAACCTATATGAAATTTTCTGCTCTATACAATGGTATATAACTTTAGTAGATCATATTGTTACACAAGTATTTTAACCCCCTAAAACCGCGAAAATCGTCTATAATTGCTATATACAAATATTTAAGGCGTCATAACTTTCTTATATGATACGGACAAAACTCTGAGACCATATTGAACCCATAGGAAATTTTCCGCTCTATACAATGGTATATAACATTACTAGACCACATGGTTTCACAAGCATTTTCTCCCCCAAAAACTGCTATATACATAATATTTTTATTAATATTATTACTTCCCATCTTGTTAGAATAATTAGGTGAATAAAATAACTTTGGTTTTGAGATGGATAAATTTTATTTTCGGCTCAACCGGTTTCAACTATTTTTAGTCATCTTCAGGAGCGTTAGCCACGTCAACTTTACTTTTAATTAAATTCCTTGTTGTTAAAGAAAACGATTATAAATAAGAAGATGAATCCAGATTTTGAAAATTGAAAGTAAAGTTGACGTGGTTAAGGCTCCTGAAGATGACTAAAAATAGTTGAAACCGGTTGAGCCGAAAATAAAATTTATCCATCTCAAAAGCAAAGTTATTTTATTCACCTAATTATAATGTTTTTATGCTACGGTTCTTGTGCGTATGTACTAGAATATCTAGATAATAATCAATAACGAAATTGTCTAGATACATATTTGCTTGCTTATGATTAGATAAAAGTGTTTTATAGCTTGAATAGTATGTCGTAATACAGACTCTGTTCTTTCAGTTTTACTAAGAGAAAGTGTTAAATGTGCAAATTCTTTTACTAAATATAATCTCCAGTCATTGGGCATCATATTCTCCTAATATATTCTTCAAAATTTGTTTTAATACTTAATTGATACGTATTTTTATGCACATGAGCACAACAAGGGTGTAACTGTTGGATCTCTTTCAGAACAATTTAGTACTACATACTTTGTATGCGTATTTTAAGTAATCCAAGACGGTAGTTACGTTGAATGCTAACATCCAAAAACACGAAGGAGGCAGTGATATTACACCAGCATAACACAAGATACGCTGACTCGAAGAAATGGGCTTTCTTACTACACTACCAGTAGCATCTAACAATAAAAACTAGTATTACTAGACTCTATTGCAGCTTAGTTCTTTACTAAGCACATAGACTGTTAAGGGTTGCTTTAAAGGAAAAATCAGGGTTTCTCGTGATAAAGTAGATAGAAAAACAAGGGTAATGACCTAATAGTTTGTTCCTGAGAGGTTCGTTGCTGTCGTCGCATGAGTAAACAGTCTTATCTTAACAATTAAACAGTATTTTACAACAAACAAGATTAACAACTATGATTTTAGTTTCAGTAGATTTTTCTCTTTTAATTAGTTGAGGTTGTAATGAATCGCATTAAAAACAAATGGATGTACTTTACTAAAAGGTCAGCTCATAAAATTACCTTAAATTTTCTTTTGGATATAAGATATCTCAATATTTTGAAATTTAAATTAAGTATAGTTGTGTCACCCAATAGATGTCGCTGTGTACGAAGAATATTTAAACACTTTTTTATTAATTTTAAAGAAATCCCAGTATGAATAAAATCTAATTTTTAACCATTATCAATTATTTAATTTATTAATAATTAAATATAAACATTTTATAATCATTTTAAAAAATCTTTCCATCGTGAAGTTAGCTTCAACTCCTCTAGCAAGACGAAATTAAATTAAATTAAATTATCGAATTGAAACCAAATTATCTAATAAAAATTTAGTTACAAAACTTTAACCTTCTCTCAGTTACGCAACAATCGTTTTTCAACGCTAATCTCGTTAAACGTTGTAACAAATAACCTCGACTTTTTTTATTTAATTTTATTATCAACGTCATCTAAGAGATGTCGCTATCTGCAAGAAAATTTAACTGGTGATAGTTAATACGTCAAGTCTGTTTTTTAGGTTAAGTAAAAGTCAGTTAGAAGGTCGTTTATTTTAAAAAATAAACCTTTCGCATGATGTATGCGATTAATCGGTGTCGCGTGACAAATGTGATAATGTCAAACGTAAGAAGTATGCATCTGTTAAAAGAAAAAGCTTTTGTGAACGGGAAATGGAGTGCAGCGGAAAATCAACAAACTTTCGATGTTTACAACCCGGCTAATGGAAAAGTTGTCGGCTCGGTTCCGGATATGGATGTAAGCGATGCTAATTTAGCGATAAAAGCGGCTTCCGAAGCGTTTGAAACGTGGAAATTGACCACTGCTAAAGAACGGTCGAAATTATTAAGGAAATGGTTTGATTTATTAGAAGCTAACGCTGAAGGTATTGCTGAAATTATGACCGCTGAGTCGGGAAAACCATTAACAGAAGCTAAAGGGGAAGTTGTTTACGGTAATGCTTTTATTGAATGGTTCTCAGAAGAAGCACGAAGAATCAATGGGGAAATAATTCCCAGCCCGGTGGCTACTAGAAAGATTTTAGTTGAAAAATTTCCAATTGGAGTTGTTGGTTTGATTACCCCGTGGAATTTCCCACATGCTATGATAACAAGAAAAGCTGGTGCAGCTTTAGCTGCTGGTTGTACTTGCGTTATAAAACCAGCTGAAGATACACCATTAACTGCATTAGCAATTTGCCAGTTAGCTCACGAAGCTGGATTTCCCGAAGGTGTTTTAAATGTAATCACTTGCGATCGAAAAAACGCACCTGATATTGGAAAATTATTATGTACAAGCCCCAATGTTGCCGGTATTTCTTTCACCGGCTCAACTTATGTTGGAAAACTTTTAAACCAACAATGCGCCCCACATATAAAAAGAGTTGGATTAGAATTAGGTGGAAATGCTCCATTTATCATCTTTGATAGTGCTAATATTGATAAAGCCGTTCAAGGAGCTTTGGCTTCGAAATTTCGCAATTGTGGGCAAACTTGCGTTTCAGCGAATCGATTTTTAGTTCAAGAAAACGTTTATGACGAATTTGTTAATAAATTTACCGAAGAAATTAAAAAGATGTCAATCGGAGATGGGGTTAACCCTGGAGTTAATGTTGGACCTTTAATTAATGAAATGCAATTTAATAAAGTTTATACAATGGTTGAAGATGCTAAAAAATTAGGTACAAAATTAGGAAAAATTCAAGAATCATCATGTGGCTTAAAAATCGACGATTTTTTTTTAATCAATGTGAAATAACCCAAAAAACACGTTAAAAATAAAAAGAAAGTGTGGAAAAGTGTAGAACATGCCAAAAATTAAATTAAAGTTTCGACGTGACGTCACGCTTTGTGACGTCACAAGCAATATTAACCATGCAGTTTCCTACTAAACCGGTCAACATCTAACCTACAAATTGTTTGTTTTATAAAAACGCACAAATCAATCTGATAATCTTAAAAGTAAAGTTATTTTCACTAAACTAGGTGAGATTACAACGTATATTTTCGGATGAAACGCCCTTTCATGCATAATGACTACAATAGACTGTGTGTCAATAGACTCTGTGTTAATACTAGAACTACACTACACTGAAAACTAGAAATATTTGGATTTAGCCCAACACCTCTCAAGACGGCTAAACCCGAATGATTCTAGTTCTAGGTCTTATGTTAGTTCTAATGCAAAACTAGAACTAACACAAGACCTTCAACTAGAATCATTCGGGTTTAGCCCCACGTCTCTCAAGACGGCTAAACCCGAATGATTCTAGTTTTAGGTCTTGTGTTAGTTCTAGTGTTAGTGTAAAACTAGAACTAACCCTAGAACTAGAAACTATTGGGTTTAACCGTGCGTCTTTCAAGACGGCTAAACCCGAATGATTCTAGTTCTAGGTCTTGTGTTAGTTCTAGTGATAGTGTACAATTAGAACTAAGACTACACCTAGAACTAGAAATTATCGGGTTTAGCCGTGCGTCTTAAGACCGATACTTTCTAGCTCTAGGTCTACTGTTGGTTCTAGTTTTAGTTCAATAAAATATGCAACATAGTGATATCTTATGCTAACTAGCGTTACCTACCACTGTCACTAGAACTAACATGAGACCTAGAATTAGAAACATTCGGATTTAGCCGCACGTCTTTCAAGACGGCTAAACCCGTCTTGTCTACATTTCTAGTTCTAGATCTATTGTTAGCTCTAGTTTTACAGTAGCACTGTCACTAGAACTAACACAAGACCTAGAACTAGAATCATTCGGGTTTAGCCGTCTTGAAAGACGTGCGGCTAAATCCGAATGTTTCTAGTTCTCGGTCTAGTGTTAGTTCTAGTTTTAGTGCAATAAAAATATGCTTAGAACTAGAAACATTCGGGTTTAGCCGCACGTCTCTCAAGACGGCTAAACCCGAATGATTCTAGTTCTAGGTCTTATGTTAATTTTACTATCCGTGCAAAAAGTCAAGGCCCCTCACTTTAGAGATCGATATCTTCGTAACCGCTCGATGGAAAAACTTGCGGTAAAGTTTATTGTAATCAGTGAACATTTTTGCGTATTACATGTTAATTTGGAAATTTTCGGATCCGCGGTTTTTCTTTTATCGCGAGTTAAGTGAAAAAAGTACCCGATTTTTGAGGGTGCCAGCAACTTTGTCTACTTTGCGATTTTTTTTCTCTAAAACTATTTGACGAAAAAATTTCAAATTTGAACTGGTGGTAAACCGACGTATTCTAAATGCGGATCATATTTTAGTTTTTCGATATTCCATATAGTTTCGGGAAAAATCGCGGTTTAGTAGGATGCGGTTATTTCGAAAACGACCTGGCGGATTTCAACGCGGTTTTTACCACAATATGTCAAATAATGTCGGTTTATTTAGTTATTTATTTATTCATCCAAAATAAACAAGGTTTCCCCTAATTACAGATTTCGGAATAACCTATACTAAATTAATACATAATAATTAAACAAAATTGAATTAAATATTAAACTAAATTTAATATTAAACCAAGCCGTACTCGATTTGTAAGCAAATAAGTAAAAATACACAAAATGAAACAAGATAAAAGAATAACATAAAAACAGAACAGACGAATGGAACAGAGTGCGCGAAGAATTATGAACTATAATAAGATTTTATAAGATCAGCCACTGCACTGGGCGGTTGCAGCGTTCATCACAGACATCAAATTCTTTTTTACTGTTTTTACATCAACGCCAAGTAGTGGGATGAAGGAAGCCATAGATAGGTTGTCGAATTCCGTTATCAATTTTTCAAAATTAGGGCTCCCTAATTGTTTAAGAGCGATTTAATGGAATTACAAATTAAAGAGAAACAGAAATAAGCTATACGGGGAGAGGAGGGTTCCGTCCAATCGGAACAGACGGTGCGTCCCAAACAGTACGTCGCGTCTTTATCTTACCTACATAAAGAAATAAGGCGCGACGTCCTGTCTGGGACGCACTATCTGCACGTCGCGCCTTTATCTTACCTACATAAAGAAATAAGACGCAACGTCCTGTCTAGGACGCACCATCTGTTCCGATTTTACGGAACCCTCCTCTCCCCGTATAGCTTATTTCTGTTTCTCTTTAATTTGTACTTCCATTAAATCGTTCTTAAACAATTAGGGAGCCCTAATTTTCAAAAATTGATGAACAGATGATGCGTCCCAGACAGTACGTCGCGCCTTTATCTTACCTACATAAAGAAATAAGGCGCGACGTCCTGTCTGGGACGCACCATCTGTTCCGATCAGACGGAATTCCCGTCACCCCGCAGTGCTTATTTCTGTTTCTCTTTAATTTGTAATTTCATTAAATCGCTCTTAAAAAATTAGAGAGCTCTAATTTTGAAAAACTGATAACGGAATCCGACAACCGACATTGTTTGACATATTTTGGTCAAATCCGCGAGGAAATCCACCTAGCCGTTTTCGACATAACAGCGTCTTACTAAACCACGATTTTCCGTGAAACTGTATGGAATATCGAAAAAATAAAATATGCCACTCATTGAACACATCAGGCTACCACCTGTTCAAAATTCATTCATCATTTTTCGTACGATAGTTTTCGAGAGAAAAAATCGCAAAGTTGATAAAGTTGCCGGTACCGTAAAAAGCAATGCAAAGAAAACCGTGGGTCCGAAAATTTTCAAATTAACATTTGTTACGTAGTTGTTTTTTATCGAGCGGTTGCGAAGATATAGATCTCCAAAATGAGGGGCCTTGACTTTTTGCGCGGATAGTAGTGACAGTGTTAGTGTAGAACTAGAACTGACACTAGACCTACTTCATGCCCAACCCGACATTTGAAAAATTCGCAGTAGTGTTTTGGCAGCAGTATATAGTCGTCTGAAAGCATTAAATAGTCTTTGCCAACAATATCTAGCTTTCTCCAAGCAATTAGTAATATTTCCAACAATATTTAGCATTCTGACAGTAGTTAATGGTCTTTTGGAAACAGTATCTTGTCTTTCCAAGCACTAGTAATAGTTTCTCCCAGCAGGTGGTAATCTTTTCTAGTAGTATCGCTCTGAAAGCAGTAAGTAGTCTTATGGAAGCAGTATCTCGTCTTTCCAATCAGTTTATAGTTACGTATGTTAGCACTATCTAGTCTTCTCCAAGCACATCACAATCTTTTCCACCTGTATGTAGCATTTTGGAAGCAGTAGGTACCTTTTTTTTTGGAGCATATCTCTTCTTTCCAAGTAGTTATTAGTCTTTTGCACCACTATCTAGCATTTTGGAAGTAGTAGGTACCTTTTTTGGAGAGCATATCTCTCCTTTCCAAGTAGTTATTAGTCTTTTCCAGTAGTATTTAACATTCTGGAAGCAGTAGGTAGCTTTTTGGAAAGCATATCTCTTTTCCAAACAATTATTAACGTCTTTGAAAGCAATAAGTAGTCTTGGAAGCAGTATTCCGCCTGTCCAAGTAGGTCAAAACCTTTAACATCAGTGTTTAGCGTTCTGGAAGCAATAGGTATTATTCTGAAAACAGTATCTAGTCTTTTTCAAGTAAGTTGTGGTCTTTTTCTGCAATATCTAACATTTTAGAAGCAGTAAGTAACTTTTTGAAATAGTAATTTCTCTTTCCAAAAAGTTTTTAGTCTTTTACTAGCACTATTTATTCTTCTGATAGCAATAATTAGTCTTTTGCCAACAGTATCTAGCATTCAGAAACCAATAAGTTAAAGATTTTAGGTTATCTTTAGTTTATAGATGGTAAACAACGACATTTTAGTTGTAGAAACAACCGTTTTTCACTCGAAAATATGCGTTTTAACTAAATGTATGGTTAACACGGTCGATGACGTCACAAAAAGTGACGTCACGTCGAAACTTTAAAGTGATTTTTGTAAGTTTTACACTTTTCCGCACTTTTTTTTATTTGTAACGGCTTACTTGAGTGATTTCCGGTCGATTAAAAAAAAAATAGTCGATTTATAAGCGACATGATGTTTCTTGAATTATTCCCAAAATTATATTTAAAACTGTGGTAAATGAAAATAATAAATTTTAGGTGCAACTATAAAAACTGGTGGACAACCAATAGAAAACTTAGGAAAATTGTTTTACACCCCCACCGTGATAACAAACGTTTCGGCATCAATGCAAGTTTACAATGAAGAAGTTTTTGGCCCAGTCGCCACAATAATCAAGTTTCAATCTGAAGAGGAAGTTTTAAAAGTTGCTAATAACACAGAAAGAGGATTAGCTGGTTATTTTTATTCTCAAGATATTTCCCAAATTTTTCGAGTTTCTAAATTATTAGAAGTAGGAATGGTTGGGATTAATGAGGGGTTGATATCGACGGTGGAAGCCCCATTTGGGGGCATTAAAGAGTCGGGTATCGGACGGGAAGGGTCTCATTATGGTATTGATGAATACACTTACATTAAATATATGTGTGTTGGTAATTTAGGTTAAAAATGTTGGTTCACTTTAGGATTTTAATTAATTATTGTGATAAGAATTTGTCTTCCAATAAAAATATAATTAATATTTAAAAAAAAAATTTAACCACAATAATTTGTGGATTAAAATGTGGTGAGATACAGAATTTTAGAAAGTTAAAAAAACGTTTTATCTGTTATTTAGTTTAAAATCCAAATATATATACAAATAAAAAGTTAAGTATAAAAAAAAGTTTTTTAATTTTATAACTTTTCCTTTTTCTTATCATTTCCCTTCATTTTTAATTATTAATTTTGATTATTAATTTTGTTTAGAATACAAGAAATCGATGGAGGATTTTTTGAGACGTTCGGACATTTGTTTCGAGAAAAATCGATTTACGCCGCCGCCAAAGAAAAACAAGAAAAGGAAACAGTCGCAAAGGAAGCTGCAGATTTAGAAGCGGTTATTGAGAATGTTCCGGAAATTGCTGAAACGGAAGAAATTCCATCCAGTTCTGATAGTGAACCGGAAGATCAAACTTTGTATATTTCGACAGCTTTAAATGTAAGTCATGAAATCTCTTCTTTGTAATGTATATTGTAAATACGAGATATTCTTTTGGGTGTTCTAAGAAGCTTTGTTCAAAAAGATTTCTGATTTAAATTTAGCTCCAAAAAAATAGTAAATAATTCTCAAATTATTACACTTGTATTGGGAAACCCAATTCTATATAAACATATAGATTTAATATAAAAAATTTCGAGGAAAAGCAGTTTGAACTGAATTGTTAGGTTAACTTGATTTTGTAACTTAACAAAAAAGACAAATTTAAAAAGATCGTCTTATCCGTATTTTTGGGAGCAGAGAAGTGATTTAATTGTTATTCAGCGTTAGATTGTGGTATATTTTCATTCTACGAAAAGTAGAACTAACACTAGACCTAGAACCAGAATCACTCGGGTTTAACCATGCGTCTCTTAAGACGGCTAAACCCGAATGAGTCTAATTCTAGGTCTTATGTTAGTTGTAGTGCAAAACTAAAACTAACACTAGACCGAAAACTAGAAACATTCGGCTTTAGCTCCACGTCTCTCAAGACGGCTAAACCTGAATGATTCTAGTGTTAGGTCTTGTGTTAGTTCTAGTGATAGTGTTAGTGTAAAACTAGAACTAACACTAGAACTAGAAAGAATCGGGTTTAGCCATGCGTCTGTTAAGACGGAAAGTCAAAATTATAAGCAAAACTTTTCGTTTGCAAAACAATCCAATGCCTGTACTATTAAGCTGTCTTGCATTTTATGTAGGACAGTGCAAGTGCATAGTAGTTTCGTAACTATGGTTACTGCATTAATATATTGCGACTTACATGAAATTCCCGGTATAAAGCTCTCTTTCATCGTTATCCATTTTAAAGTAATAAACGACTTTGTTATTAAGACCATCAATAGAAATAAACAACAATGAAAAATTATCATTTATGGCAAAGACTTTTTGTCTCAACTTCTACTACTTATTTTCAACACGATTATACCAAGAATGACCACGAAAATTCCTATTTATTATTAAAACGAAAATTTTCTTTATCTTTTTGGTTAGATATAATTCTAAGTAACTTTTTCTATATCAATTTACAGTATAACCGCAAATATTATGGATGTGGCAAATACATAAAATCTTCTATTTATAAATATTTCCTGAGAAATAACTTTATGAATGAAATCTACTCGTAAAAGTTAAAAGTGAAAGTGGTCGCAAAATCATGTCGTTCTTAGTTTCGTATTCGCGCCCCCTAAAAATAACTCAACGGGCTGCATGCCTCATCAAAAATTTTGTTTTACGTTTTCTACCTCTCGTAGAAATATCGCATCTAAATTTAGCCAGAAATCTCTCTCCACTTAGTAATCGTGACCGAGAGTACGTTCTTACGTAAACCTTTATTAGTTTCCTACTTGCGAGATGTTCAGCCCCCGTTATAGCCAATGTTTTTTACGAGAGAGCGCGACCGTCTTATCCCGAAACTAACGCCCAAACGAGAATAACTTTGGCAAAAGCCACGATCCCGAATTTCTTAGCAACAACAACAAGGCAGCTTGATTTTCGACCAGGACGAAACGGTGAAAATCGATTTTTTTTTCGCAAAACGTTATGTTTCGCGCGGGGAAACATAGCGTCAGCGATTTAAGTTTAAACCGGAACCATCCGAGATTGATTAGGCGAAAATCGCTCTCTATTTTAACATTTCGCGGGCTTAAAAAAGAGGAATGGCAGCAGAGAAATCAGTTAAATGTTTCTTCAATGACCGTAAGTCTATTTCTGTAAACCATTTTAATTTAAAAATTCCCCAAAATTTAAATTTAGAATCTATTTTTAAGTGTCATTCAAAAGTTTAATTAATCATTCTATTTACAGATAGACGAATTGTACGTGGAAATGTTATATGTTATCATCCACAACGTTGGATGCGATGTGAATTACGAGGTTGGGCAAACAGCTTTGTTATCGTACATCCAAGATGCTTTCAAGATCGATAACAGGAAGCACCAAGATTTATTCGATATCGCCCAAAAGAAAGAACCCCCTGAAATGTTATTAAATATCGAAGTCATTGAAGCCAAAGATTTGGTTTCGAAAGATCCGAATGGGCTTGCCGATCCTTTTGTAACGCTTTACTTGGCTTCGAATTCTTCGCAACGTTATAATTCTTCTGTTAAACCAACTACGTTAAGTCCAGTTTGGGAAGAACATTTCGCTTTGTAAGTTCATCTTTTTTAACAAAAATTTATTTAAAATTGCTTTCTTTTAGGCCAGTTCCAGAAAATCCATCCGATGATACACTATGCCTTGAAGTATGGGATTTTGACCCCGCCGAAACTGTCGGTGAAAAATTCGGGAAATTCTTCGACGTAAAAGGAGTTAGAGGAATGCGTAGACTCGTTAAAGAAATCGCTGTAACTGCTACTTCGGGGCAACATCGCAACGAATTAATCGGCCGCGCTCAAATCCCATTAAGCGCAATCCCCGCTTCCGGAATGACAATGTGGTATAGCTTAGATAAAAAGAACAAAATAACCCGCCAAGGAGTAATCAAAGTACGAATAGCTTTCAGTTCAGAAAAAAACGTTCACGTCGCCGCCCAAGAACATAAACATCTCTTAAGAATCTTACTTTTACACGAATTAGAAACGTCGAAAGTGGCCCCATTTTGGTGGTGTGGCTCTTTTAGTCCTCAAGGAAATGCTTTAATAACCCAACACGTTGCGCAATCGGGATTATCAACTCCAGATATTGCTTTAGCACAATGGATCGTTTACACAAATGTGCACCGAACGCATCCGTTAAGTTTCGATTTATTCGTTGATATTTTAGAGAAGCTTTGCAAACCGATTCAGTATAATAGTTTTGAAGAGGAAGATTTAAAGTTGTTTTGGGACGCGACAAAAAAATTAATCCCGACTTGTTTGAGTATGATTCGAAAGATTCGCAAAACCAATTTTAAAGAAAAAAATCAGTTGAAGCAGGTTGCGAAAGTTTTAAACGTTTTGGGGTTAATTTCTATGTTGGATCCTCCGGAAAATATTAACGAGTTATTAGAAAATTGCGTCGTGAAGGGGGCGAAAGATTGGTTTGAGCACATTTTGGAAAATACTCAGTTGGTGGAGGATAGTGATGAGGCGAAAATGAAACGGTTGGTTAAAATCGTTCAATTAGTTCGGACTGATTTACAGAAAGCCATTGAGTATTATGATAAGATGTTTCATGAGTAAGTTTATTTTTAATTTTTTTTGTTTTTAATAACCATTTTTTTTTAAGATCATTAAATTTTAAATATGCCAAAGAATTATACAAGATTTATCAAAATAAACTCACCGACCTCATCGAACCGGAAGTGAAACACGTCAGCGAAACAATGGCTAGGATGCCCCACGTTGGATTTACCAACATAAAACAAGTAGACACCAATCAACCTATGGTCGTTGGAACAACTTTATTCGAATTATATTTATACATACAAAGATTTGTAATGTAAGTATAGTAAAAGGTAGATATAACAGATTAATACGGGGAAGGAAGTGGAAATGCTTAAATTATTCTATTCGTGTTTTGTAATGTTGACGCTTATTCGGCTTATTCGACAGTAATAAATACAGCGTGTGTAGAAATTGACTCTGAATCTTAAAATGTTGTATCATGCTTCGTATGGTTTCAGGAAGCACTTAACCCATTTAGATCTTTAGAAACAATATTTAAAATATAAAATACAACATAATACATTTTAGTAGATTTTTTGAATGTTACGTTAACGCAACATTGGGACTAACTCCATAGTAAATGGAAATTTACATTTGATGCACATAAATACTATCGTGCTCTGATATACCTAATTGTGGAACCACGTCCTCTGGTGTATCTTAATTGTTGTTGACACTAATAAGGCTTCATACAAGCCTTTATAAGTTTAACATTTATAAATAACGGCCACCACCATTTTTTTCCTGGTAATAGTGTTTCAAATGTTCCGACAATATCAGATGGCAAATCTTATATTCCACCGTTAGTTTCTTCATTAATATCTTCCTCATTGGTCAAATTGTCACTATAAAATTGTACATACCATCATAAAATGTTCTTGAGTCACAATATTGTGATGTACTCACTTTTCCACACTTATTACAAAAATTATATTATATGTACAGTCATGTTCACGGGAAATGCACACTCAAGGTCAAGCGCTGTTGTAAGATCCGACATGCCGCTGGCTTAGTGTGCATTTCCCGCGAACATGACTGTACATAATGAACTTTTTTTAAGCATTCTTTGAAAAGAACAAAAAGGTGTCAAAAATTATATTTGCGTAAACAATAACACCTAAAATCAATAACATTTATTACTAGCAATAATATTCTCAATTTTGTCGTAATTTGGAGCGTAAATGAAACCCGACTCGTTGAATAAACATAATTAAAATATATATTATATTCTTTCTTTTTATTATAGATAGCAATTTTTAATTTTTATTTAATTAATAACCGCCTGAATGCACCCTAACCAACTATTTGCAGTCACAAAAACAACTTCAGACAAGTTTACGAATGCAATTCATATGTATACCTACTGGTAGGTGCTAGGTCCCAATGTTGCGTTATCGCAACGTTCAACTTCAAAGTCACTTGGAAACTAGATTTTGTAAAAATAGTTAGTTATTCATCCACATTCTTGTTCTATGAAGTATGCTGTATATGAAAAACATTCAGGATTAAAAAATTCAGGTTCCTTTTTACAATATTTTTAAAATTATATTACCATGCTAAAAATTTCACCATTTTTGTTAATTTATATTTACGCTTAAAAGTTGAATTATCTATGACAAAAAACTGCATAGGTGTGCTCAAATCCTTCTTAAACGAATAGTATTTTTCTGATCAAAAATCAATGCTTTTAAATATTAAAAAAAAATCATTTTGCGAACGTTGCGTTAACGCAACTATGGTCCTAAATGGGTTAAAAGAAACGGATATAATTCAAGAAACATCATGTCGCTTAAAAATCGACATTTTTTTTTAATCGGCGGGAAATCACATGAAATAAGCTGTTACAAATAATGAAAAAGTACGGAAAAGTGTTAAACTTATCGAAAAACTTATATTTTGTGTGGTAACCATATATTTTCGCAACACATTTGGTTAAAACTCATATTTTCGAGTGAAATACGGTTGTTTCTTAGGTTTTCTATAAACTAAAGATAACCTAAAATCTATACCTAATGCCCTACCTCCTCTTTAACTCTTTGATTCTGCGAAAAGCCGGATACCAGATATTCGGCATACCCTTCGGCCGGATATCCGGCATATTATGGTTATAATTTCTGGTACATTTCTAAAGTGATACCCTACATTATTGCGATATTTGAAAGCTGATAAGATATGTCAACTTATTTAGACCCAAGATACAAAATGAATTTTTTTGATGCTGATTTAACTAACGAAGCAACTCTAAAAAGAGGCTACTGTAATTAATAATTGGCGATATTTCCACAAGAATCCTTCAAGAAATGAATTTTATAGCGAATTTTGAAAATTATCGACGAAAATTGCAACATCGAAAATTTTATCAAAAACTAAAAGTTATTTTTCAAAACATGTTGGTCCATTGGAAAGAAGACACTTTTATTGACATTTTGGCAAATTTTCATACTCCTATTCCAAAAACTGGATTTTATACGAATTTTTAAAACTTAATCGGTGAAAATTGCAAAATTCGAAAAATTTGTCGATCATTTCAAGAATTTATTTCTCAACAACTGAAAGTGATTTTTCAAAATGGCTTATTGCATTAAAAAGAGGATACTTTAATTAATAATCGAAAGTGATAACAGCGACAGTTCTGTTAGTATTGAATGTGATGATGAATTACAAGCGAAGAAACGAAAAGTACACGAAACTGCAACAAGAGATTTTATACATCGTATTGGGATTGTTACAATGAGATTGCTAATGATAAATAAAGTTGTATTCAATTGAAAAAGTCCTATTGGGGTTGAACTTGATTATCTGCAGTGTCCAACACCTAAAAGATCATGTAACGCCGTATCGATTACATTCAGATGTTAACCTGTGAGAGACGTAGATCCTTTCGTTTATTAACCATTTTATTTAAAATCCTTCATAACTGCACCCCAAAGTACTTATCAGATAGGTTCCAGCAATTATCAACTCATGAGCTTGCTACTCGTTCACGTTCTGATACTATTCTTACATTTCCCGTTCATCAGTCGCTTGCGCTGTGGAATGGACTGCCTTCTGAAATTCGTAATATTTCTAGAATTACTAATTTTAGACATGTTTTAAAGAGCCACTTGCTTGCCCTTCGACTGGCTGTTTCCTGATTCTTTGTTCTTTGTCTTTCTCTTTTTTCCTCTCTTCAACTGCTTTTACTTGTTGGCAACTGATATCCCACAGGTTCTTTTGGTTTCTTTTAGCCGCTCTCTATCTCTCTTTTCGTGTCTTTTCTTTATTTTTCTCTGTGTTTTTCTTTTCTTGCTTAATCTTATTTGGTGATGTTAATAATATCTGATCACTACTTGCCATATTCAGTAAATATTATTTTTATTTTTGTTTGTTCTGTTGGGTCATTTGGTAGAGATCGCTTGTGCGATAAAATGATCCATTTGCTGATACTGCTTACTGTTTAAGTTAAGTGTATCTTATGTAATTTTGTATTTTTATCTGTGGCAATAAATGCTAAATAAATAAATAAAAGAGATACTAATTGCTGTGAATGGTGGAGTACTAAGTAAAAGGTTTAAAAAATATCCGACTAAAGCCGGGTAACTATCCGGTATCTGGCCGGATTTTAAAAAATTGCCGGATAGGCTGGATACCGGATAGTTGCCGGATATCCGTTCCACGACTTATTATTGTTATCAGATTATTTTTTTTAGTAGTTATTAGCGCCATCTAGTGATCCTGAATGCTAGCTACTGTTTGTAAAAGACTAATTATTGCTATCAGAAGATTAAATACTGCTAGTAAAAGACTAAAAACTGCTTGGAAAGAAGATATACTATTTCAAAAAGTTACCTACTGCTTCTAAAATGCTAGATACCGCAGGAAAAGACCACAACCTACTTGGAAAAGACTAGATACTGTTTTCAAAATAAAACCTATTGCTTCCAGAACGCTAAACAGTGCTGTTAAAGGTTTTGACCTACTTGGACAGGCGCAATACTGCTTCCAAGACCACTTATTGCTTTCAAAGACTTTAATAATTGTTTGGAAAAGAGATATGCTTTCCAAAAAGCTACCTACTGCGTCCAGAATGTTAAATACTGTTGGAAAAGACTAATAACAGCTTGGAAGTAAGAGATATGCTTCCCAAAAAGCTACCTAATGCTGCCACAATGCTAAATACTACTGGAAAAGACTAATAATTACCTGGAAAGAAGAGATATGCTCTTCAAAGAAGGTACCTACTGCTTCCAAAATGCTAGATACTAGTGGAAAAGATTACAATCTGCTTGGAGAAGACTAAATAGTGCTAACAAACAACTACAAACTGATTGGAAAGGCGAGATACTACTTCCATAAGACTACTTACTACTTTCAGAGCGCTATATACTACTGGAAAAGAGTGCGACCTGCTTGGAAAAGACTAAATACTGCTGGGAGACACTATTATCTGCTTGGAAAGACAAGATACTGTTTTCAAAAGACTATTAACTACTTTCAGAATGCTAAATATTGTTGGAAAGACTACTAATTCTTTGGAGAAAGCTAGATATTGTTGGCAAAGACTATTTAATGCTTTCAGAAGATTATATACTGCTGCCAAAGCACTACTAAGTGCTTGGAGATTGCAATATTATTGGCTGTCGACTGTTTACTGAAACTATTCTTCTGTTGAGTAATATCTTTTTGTGTCCCTTCCATTACAGATTTAAAAATTGCTGCTACAACACTCCATTCTTTCGATTCTTTCTGTATATCTATCGTGTTTCTTCTTTTTATTTTATTGTTTTCATCTTTTATATATAATAATAAATGTTATTATTATTATTGTATTGATCTAGGAGTATTATTCAATTTGATAACCTTTGCTGGTTCCCACTTATTCTTATATCTGTATACTACATTATTTTTTGTTTAAAGTTTTTGTAAAATTCATTATAATTTTTGGTCTTAATAGTTCATTTCTTATAGGTAATATAGTTTTTATTCTTCTACTAAATAAAAGTTCAGCAGGTGACAATGTTGTACCTAAAACTGGTGTTCTATGATATTCCATTAAAACATTATATAGGTCTAAATCTCCTTCCATTGCTTTTTTTAACATTTTTTACACATACCAATTGCCTTTTCTGCTAGTTCATTACTTTTAGGGTGATACGGATTGGAAATTTTAATTATAAAATTCCATACAATACCTAAAATCTTGAAATTTTTTAGAGCTGAAAGGCATATTGTCGGCTATCATTATTTGTGGAACTCCGTGTATTGAAAATATAGTGATTAATTCTTCCGAATTCTTTTGCTTTAATTTAACTAACTCTAACTGTAATGTTGGATGTTCAGTTATAATCATAGGTTCTTTAGGTTTTTTGTTCTGAAACTTCACACACATTCTACATTTGGCTATTTATTCTTTTATATCTTTTATCATTCCTTGCCAATAAAATAATGTTTTAGCTTATGCGATGGTTTTTGTCATTCCAAAATGTGTTACATGTAATTTTTTAATTTTTTCTGGAACCATATAGACATATTTATAGTGTGAACTAAATCATTTAAATCAGGTACAGTTATTTTTTCTGTCCTTTTACATGCTCTAATAGCATTCGCGATTAATAAACATTTACCTGGTTTGTATACAACATTTAAATCATATTTCAATAATTTTATTTGAATTCTTTGTAATCTGTTCGATGGAATTTTATTTATGTCTTATAGTCTTTTTATAAATCACCTAAAATAATTTTTTTTTAAAGTTTGGGGACAGATCTTTGTCCAACGGAACACGAAACCTTCGAAATAAAAAACTTTTACGTCTGGTTTTACAGCGCCGTAGCGCAATGGCTCGATATCGCGCTTTACAAAGCTCTCCAACGCATCGATAAAGCCGTTAGTTTGGATAAATTAGTACCGGTCGATGCAGAAATGAAAATAAGCTCATCGGCTATTGATTCATTAAGCATTTTCTATCAAATAAAAGTTTTTTGGCAGGAATTAAATTGGCCCGACGTCGAAGGTTCTTACACGTTCATCGCGAAAATCATTGATGATATTTGCCGATGTTGCGTTTATTACGCGGATAGAGTTTCGGATGCCGTCGAAGGAATGGGCGATATAAAAGACGTTTACGAGCAACGATTTCAAGTAACCAACGAATGGTGTCTTGCCATCAACAATATCGATTACGTTTTGCAACATTTAATACCGTTCACAAAAGAAATGGAGATGGAGAAAATAATCGAGAAATTAGGTGACATTAAAAGCCCCTTAGAAGCGCAAAGATGCCAACACACTTTAGACACCGTTATTGTTAATGCAGTTGATACCGTTAAAAATAAAATTATTGAGTTACTTGAAACCGTTGCGGAAAAGGTTAAATTTATTTATTATTAAATTAAATTATTATTAATTATTAATAATTTAGATGACGCCATCAATGAAGCGACTTCTCATAGAAGGAGCAGAATTATTCCAACAAGATTGTAATAGCATCGATAAAGTAATGAGATATTTAGATGATAATTTGCACACACTTCACGATCAATTAAACGAAGAAAATTTTAGCCGCATTTTAGATATTATTTTTATTTATTTAAATAATATCTTAACCGATTTAATACAATCCAACTTGGAGGTAAAATTAATTAAAAAAGAAATCAAATTAATTAATTAATTAATTTTAGAAACGACGACCACCATCGTTCTTCTCAAATTTACATGAAACGTTAAAACTAATGAAACATTCTTTTAAATTAAACGACACTGAAGAAGAATGCGAACAATTAAAAAAAACCGAACATTTATTGTACTTAAATGGTTTAGAAACGTCCGAATTAATCCATCAAGTTCATTTAGATTTATGGAAAGAACAAGAAAAAAAAGATTCGAATTTGGGGCAGTTAACGATTAAGTGTAAATTTGATAATTGCGAGTTAAAAATTGAAGTTTTAAATGGAAAGAACTTAGTGGCTATGGATTCTAATGGTAATTGTGTTGTTATTGTTTAATTATTATTTATAATTTTATTTAATTAATAGGATCAACAGATTCTTTTGTAAGAATTCATCTTTTACCTGAAGATAAATTCACGAATGTAACAAAACCAAAAACTCAAACTCAACATAAAACTTTATTTCCACTTTACGACGAACACTTTACGCTGTAAGTGTAACTAAAACTTTTTTTTTCTTTACTTCATAATAATATGATGTTATAGGAAATTGACTACCGATCAAAGAAATTTGGAAAACGGTTTGATTTTATTTAGTTGTAAAGATTACGATATGCTAGGTTACAACAATCAGTATATTGGAGAAGCTTTTATGCATTTTAAAGATGTTCCAAGTAATGGTGTTAATTCGCAACAATTAGTTTTGTATTTGCATAGACCAAAAACTTTAGGTAAGTTTTAAGTGTTTAGTTGCTAAAGTATTGTCAAGCTGGTAATTACAAGTAAAAAGGTGTTTTTAAGAATAAAAAGTACTTAAACTTGTTATACTAAAACCTGATTTTTAAAATCAAAGAGTTGCTATAAAAGTTAAGGCTTACTTATTTGTTTGTGGACCTCAAATTCTTACAAAAATATCAACAATAACATTAAAATAAGCCAAATCCACGTCAATAATATAAAATGTTAATAAAAGGTTTTGTCCACGACTATCTTATAATATATACCTACCTTATCAATGAGTTTTCTAAAACGAAATGGTAGTCATTTTTCAGGGAGTAAATAATAGCGGTGAATAACCATTATTTACGGGTAATCAATTTGACAGACTAATAATAAATATTTAAAACGTCAAAGTTTCAAAAAACGTCAATTTAATTGTTTTAGGACTTTCTAAAGGTTTGACATTAAAAAAAACGTAAACAAATTCCTTTTCATAGATAAGATATAATATATTTGTTATATAGATGGGAACTATAACCGTTTGATTGAAATGCGCAATTAGTTTTGGATACTGTCACCTACAGCGCTGAAATCATTGGCAGGCGAGAAATATAATTTAAATTTGTTATTTGAAAGGTTTATCGATGATTTAATACGAAAACATTGCTTGGCGACAAAACTTTACAAACTGTGCAAAACATTAAACACATTAAATTTTAAATATAAAAAAAATTAAAATTCCATCCAACCTGACGACAGAAATTTTTTCCGAAACCGGTAGTTGAGAACCAATAAATTTCATTCTTCGGAATTTTATTTTTTTTTTTATATTTAACATTACTGACCGAAGTCAACAATGGAGTCCTTTATCAAACACATTAAATTTTGTCGTTTACAATGTTTTACAAAGAAACATCTAAAAAACATGACTAGGCATTAAATTATTATTGTACAGGGTTTATTAAAAAGTTTTTAAATGAATAACAAAGACTATTCTTTAATTTTTTTATTATTATTTTTACCACATCGTTTCCTTTTAATTTTATTGCATTTATCCAATGCTGCTTCCCCATCAATCGAAGTGTACTTATTATAAAGCAACAACAACAAATCGCTTTTTCTTCAAATCGCTAGCAACTCTTCCACTGTACACAATACAACGCAATTAAAAATATTACTATGTCAAACCTGGTCAAACCAGTCAAACTGACAACTCAAAAAATTGACAAAATGGGTTCTGTAATCGAAAGCAACGCCATAAGTGACAGTATCCAGCATTAAACGTATGCTCCCAACTTCATTAATACGAGTGACTGGTGCATGTTCCTTTTTTCGTATGATTTAAACATAAATTAATTAATTTTTGTAAAAAAACATGACGTTTCATAAAATTGACGTTTAATTTTGACAAATTGTTGTGAAGTTGGTTACAGTTGGTAACATTGAATTTGTCTCACATGGACGCTTATACTTTATTCAAAAATTTATTTAAAAAAATTAATTTATGGAATCAATTTCAACAGTAGTCGTGGACAAAGTATAGTATTCTACTCACATATAATGAGCTATTATTCACGGGTAATCAACTTGACAGACTTATAATAATTATTTAAAACGTCAAAATTCCAAAAAACGTCAATTTAATTGTTTTAGGACTTTCTAAAGGTTTGACATTAAAAAATCGTAAACAAATTCCTGTTTTCGTATGATTTAAGCATAAATTAATTAATTTTTGTAAAAACAAAGCATGACGTTTCATAAAATTCACATTTAATTTTAACAAATTGTTATGAAGTTGGTTACACTTGGTAACATTGAATTTGTGTCACATTGACGTTTAAACTTTTAAAGAAATTTAAACAAATAAATTTATAGAATCAATTTCAATCGTAGTCATGGACAAAGTATAGTATTCTACTCAAATATAATGAGCTATTATTCACGGGTAATCAACTTGGCAGACTAATAATAATCATTTGAAACGTCAAAATTTCAAAAAACGTCAATTTAATTGTTTTAAGACTTTCTAAAGGTTTGACATTAAAAAAAACGTAAACAAATTCCTTTTTTCGTATGATTTAAACATAAATTAATTAATTTTTGTAAAAAAACATGACGTTTCATAAAATTGACGTTTAATTTTGACAAACTGTTGTGAAGTTGGTTACTGTTGGTAACATTGAATTTGTGTCACATTGACGTTTAAACTTTTAAAGAAATTTAATAAAATAAATTTATAGAATCAATTTCAATCGTAGTCATGGACAAAGTATAGTATTCTACTCAAATATAATGAGCTATTATTCACGGGTAATCAATATGACAGACTAATAATAATTATTTGAAACGTCAAAATTTCAAAAAACGTTAATTTAATTGTTTTAGGACTCTCTAACGGTTTGATATTAAAAAAACGTAAACAAATTCCTCTTTTCGTATGATTTAAGCATAAATTAATTAATTTTTGTAAAAACAAAGCATGACGTTTCATAAAATTCACATTTAATTTTGACAAATTGTTGTGAAGTTGGTTACACTTGGTAACATTGAATTTGTGTCACATTGACGTTTAAACTTTTAAAGAAATTAAAAAAAATAAATTTATAGAATCAATTTCAATCGTAGTCATGGACAAAGTATAGTATTCTACTCAAATATAATGAGCTATTATTCACGGGTAATCAACTTGGCAGACTAATAATAATCATTTGAGACGTCAAAATTTCAAAAAACGTCAATTTAATTGTTTTAGGACTTTCTAAAGGTTTGACATTAAAAAAAAACGTAAACAGATTCCTTTTTTCGTATGATTTAAGCATAAATTAATTAATTTAAAAAAACATGACATTTCATAAAATTGACATTTAATTTTGACAAATTGTTGTGAAGTTGGTTACAGTTGGTACCATTGAATTTGTATCACATTGACGTTTAAACTTTTAAAGAAATTTAGAAAAATAAATTTATAGAATCAATTTCAATCGTAGTCATGGACAATGTATAGTATTCTACTCAAATATAATGAGCTATTATTCACGGATAATCAACTTGGCAGACTAATAATAATCATTTGAAACGTTAAAATTCCAAAAAACGTCAATTTAATTGTTTTAAGACTTTCTAAAGGTTTGACATTAAAAAACGTAAACAAATTCCTTTTTTCTGATGATTTAAGCATAAATTAATTAATTTTTGTAAAAACAAAGCATGACGTTTCATAAAATTAACATTTAATTTTGACAAATTGTTGTGAAGTTGGTTACAGTTGGTGACATTGAATTTGTGTTACATTGACGTTTAAACTTTTAAAGAAATTTAATAAAATAAATTTATAGAATCAATTTCAATCGTAGTCATGGACAAAGTATAGTATTCTACTCACATATAATGAGCTATTATTCAGGGGTAATCAATTTGACAGACTAATAATAATTATTTGATACGTCAAAATTTCAAAAAACGTCAATTTAATTGTTTTAGGACTTTCTAAAGGTTTGACATTAAAAAATCGTAAACAAATTCCTTTTTTCGAATGATTTAAGCATAAATTAATTAATTTTTGTAAAAACAAAGCATGACGTTTCATAAAATTCTCATTTAATTTTGACAAATTGTTGTGAAGTTGGTTACACTTGGTAACATTGAATTTGTGTCACATTGACGTTTAAACTTTATTAAAAAATGTATTTAAAAAAAATAATTTATGGAATCAATTTCAACAGTAGTTGTGGACAAAGTATAGTATGCTACTCACATATAATGAGCTATTATTCACGGGTAATCAACTTGACAGACTAATAATAATCATTTGAAACGTAAAATTTCAAAAAACGTCAATTTAATTGTTTTAGGACTTTCTAAAGGTTTGACATTAAAAAATCGTAAACAAATTCCTTTTTTCGAATGATTTAAGCATAAATTAATTAATTTTTGTAAAAACAAAGCATGACGTTTCATAAAATTCACATTTAATTTTGACAAATTGTTGTGAAGTTGGTTACAGTTGGTGACATTGAATTTGGTCACATTGACGTTTAAACTTTATTAAAAAATGTATTTAAAAAAAATAATTTATGGAATCAATTTCAACAGTAGTTGTGGACAAAGTATAGTATGCTACTCACATATAATGAGCTATTATTCACGGGTAATCAACTTGACAGACTAATAATAATCATTTGAAACGTCAAAATTTCAAAAAACGTCAATTTAATTGTTTTAGGACTTTCTAAAGGTTTGACATTAAAAAATCGTAAACAAATTCCTTTTTTCGAATGATTTAAGCATAAATTAATTAATTTTTGTAAAAACAAAGCGTGACGTTTCATAAAATTGACGTTTAATTTTGACAAATTGTTGTGAAGTTGGTTACAGTTGGTGACATTGAATTTGTGTCACATTGACGTTTAAACTTTATTAAAAAATGTATTTAAAAAAAATAATTTATGGAATCAATTTCAACAGTAGTTGTGGACAAAATATAGTATGCTACTCACATATAATGAGCTATTATTCACGGGTAATCAACTTGACAGACTTATAATAATTATTTGAAACGTTAAAATTCCAAAAAACGTCAATTTAATTGTTTTAGGACTTTCTAAAGGTATAACATTAAAAAATCGTGAACAAATTCCTTTTTTCGTATGATTTAAGCATAAATTAATTTTTGTAAAAAAAAAAAAACATGACGTTTCATCAAATTGATATTTAATTTTGACAAATTATTGTAAAGTTGGTTACAGTTGGTAGCATTGAAATTGTGTCACATTGACGTTTAAACTTTATTCAAAAATTTATTTAAAAAAATTAATTTATGGAATAAATTTCTACAGTATTCGTGGACAAAGTATAGTATTCTACTCAGTGCATATTATAATATATTATACTATAATTATATAATAATATATTATTAATGTTTTTAGATACGGATGCTTTAAAAGCTTTGGAATATAGACAAGGAGATAAACAGGCCAAAGAATTTCTTCGTAGATTTAAAATGCGCATGAACTCACCAAAATCATCTTAAAAACAAATAAACCCACGCCTAAGACTGTAATTTTTAACATGTTATTTATTAATTTTTTAATTTTAAAACTAATTATATGTAATATTGTTGATTAAGAAAATGAAATAAAAAAACCACCAAATTTGTTTTTACAAAACTAATTTTATTTCTTTTCCTTAAACATTAATCTTTATCAAAAAACTATAACATTTTGATATAAATCTTTATAAAACCCCAAATATAAAGAAATGTTTTTAAAAGAAATTTAATAGTTACGATTATTCTTTATCTTGGTTGAAACTAATACATGATAAAACATATGGCAAAATTAGAACGTGATACTTAATTATTATGAAGATAAAAATAAGGAAATAGATTATTTTTTTAAATCATTGGTCATAACAACATTTTTGTGTAACTTAATCTTCAACATACCATCGTTGATAAAAGTAAATCTAAAAATGAAATTTAGTTTTAATTCCATTCTTGGTTAAAAATTTTTACTTACCGAATATTCCTTTTTTTTAATCTACCAATAACGGCCGGTCTTAATTTTGATATTCCACCAACACTTCGATTTCCTTGCCCGGTAATAATAAAATAATCGGTAGGTTTAACCAATTTTGAGACGCATTTATCGATATAAATGTCCAAAGAAATCAAAGCTTCGGTAACTTTTAAATAGTGAAGATCGAGCGTGTCTTTACTTTTAAAATTTTCGACAAGGTAAAAATACGTCGCTTTTTGATCGCAAAGATCGCGCTTACGACGCAAATCTTCCGCTAATTTCGAGTAGAAAACCGCCACTTGTCCCATTCCTTTACGATGATATTGCTGCGCGACGTTTTGTAAATGTTGAGCTTTTTGTGCGTAAGAAATCGCATCGTCACGATATTGTTGGGCGTTATTGTAATCTTCATCACTTTTAATCTAAACAAAAAAAAATTAAATCAATTAATTAATTATTACAACAAAAATTGTTTTACTTGTTCAACAATCGTTTTATTTTGAACCATATCTCGAACCAATGCATCTGAAATTGGATCTTCTCGAACATTTCCATCCGAAACGATGTATTTATGATTAACGTTAGCTATTAAAGTATCAACAACCTCATCATAATTATAATTATGGCTCTCTAATAATTTATCGATCATGGCATTATTAACAGTTGGAAACGATTCGTACAATTTTTTCTTTTTCATAATCATCGCTAATGTTTGTGGCGCCATCGTTTTATATTGTTCATTTTCTTTTTTTTGGCAAAACATAGCTAATTGCTCGTCCATAATCACGGATAAATTCGGGCCATTAGCCTCCTCTTGTTGTTCATGATTCAATTTATGCGCATATTCCTCGTCTTTATTAACCAACAAATTTTGTTCTTCAATTTGTTGACAAACCGATTGCAAATAAAGTGCGTGAATTTGTTTTACCATCGAAATAGGCATTTGTACATTCGTGGCTAAATTTTTATTAATAAACGCTTCATTCCCAAGCTGTTTTTCGAGTTGTTCCACCAATTCGCGACCTAAATTTATTTGAACAACTTCTTCATCGAAATCATCATCAACATCTTGAGTTTCATCCGTCGAAATTTGAGGAGTTATTGGGGGAGTTTTTGATGTTTGAGAGGTTCCTTGACGTTGATTTTTTAATCCCCAAAGAAAGTCTGAGTAATGTTCTTTTTTAAACGTAACGTTTTCTTCGAATTGCTTTTTTAATTCAATTTTTTCTTGTTTTAATTGATCCTTTTTCGATACTGTTTCGGAAGATTTAGCCGCATCATTAAAATTATTTGTTGGAAGTTCATTTTGAACAATTACTTTTTTTTTCTCAACTTCTAATTTTGGATCATACGGAGTCTCTAATAACAACTCCATCGTCCAATTTATATCTTGTTTGCATTTGTCGTATATCTCCAACATATATTCGATTGGAATATGTGGAAAGAAGTCTTTTAATTGTTGCTCGACTTGGGTTTTATTGTTTTCTGGGATTGTTGCGACCTCTTCCTCTATGGTCATACAACCTATATCAACGGTGATTCTTTTTCTTGGTACACTTTGTACAATTGCAATACCACTTGGGTTAATCGAACGATTTTTGGTGTTTATTACCGAAACTCCATCAGCTTCTTTACAGTTTAAAGCGAAACGAAAATCATCGGCGTGAGTATTTGTGGTTTTATCAGAGTGTTGGATTCTCGGACGCGAAGCATCATCTATTTTCTTATAAATTTCAAAATCCATTTCAATAGGTAACTTAGTTGATGGGACGTTTACAACCGTATTCCACGATTGTAAAGCTTTCTCATTCGTACCCCAAGCAGTTAAATGATTCTTTTCGTTTGAACTTGATGACTTTAAGTCAGAACTTTTATCTTGAGTTGTTTGGGTTAAATGAATCTGATTAATTGATGAAACATTGGTGGGCATTAACGGAAAAGCTAATAAAAAAAAACAAAGTTAAATCAACGCCAAATGTTTCTCTTAAAATTAATGCGTTTACCCCCATAAAGATTTAAAGCTGTGTTTGGGGCAGAGGATGTATTATCATCCAATAAATCAATTAAATTCATTACGGGTTTACTTTCTGTCGCGTTTAGTTCGCTTGAGTAACTTTTTTTCGATTCAATTCCCGAGGTTTTAGATTCGTCCGGTTTAAGTTCACCTTGATTTGTGTTGGGGTCGTTTTGAATGTTTTTAATCTCGCCCGATGATTTATTTTGCTCTAATGATTCAATAGATGGGTAAAGTATGGTAGCTTAAAATATAATTTGAAATTTTTATTGACTTGTTAGTAACCTATACTATAGTTTGTTGTTAGTGTCATGTTATTAGTACTATTAGTTGAGTTGAACATCATTTTAACCCATTTTCTGCCATGGTATTACAAATTTTAGTTTTCTTAAGTTGACAGTGTTGATTAGTTATTGAAATACATTATTTTACATTATTACTGGGGACTTTAACAGTCAACACAAGATGTAGGGCTACGAATCTGACAACCAAAGAGGAAGAGCACAAATTGATACAGAGAGAAGCCTGCAAGTCTTGAATGATGGTCGACCAACATTCTTCTCATAATATGCTGATAATAACCAAAATATACTTGAACCGTTACTTGCCTCCAGCGACCTCGCTAGATTGGCTACATATCATACTGCATGATACATTGGGCAGCGATCACTTCCCAGTCTTTACTGAGCTGCAGACACCAAACAGGACGAAGACTATTAGACTTCACGCCACGTAGGTACAATTACTATCTGCTAGGATTGACTGGATAAGATATAACGAAATTTTAAAGAAATATAACATTGTGACAAAATGAAAGTACAGGGTGGTTCAAATTCGCTGTCCGAATAGGCTATCTCCGAAATTATAAGAGTTAGAAAAAAAGTAGCTTACATGTCATGATCTCGTTTTTTGAGAAACTGCTAATGCCAAAAACCTCAAAGCGCTATCGTCTTTTGTTTTTCCCCTAGAGGCCAAAATTGAAAATATCGTAAAACCAGCAAGTGCAATTATCTTGGTTATTATTATAGGTGGAGTATTATAACTAAGACATTATATGGACACTTTTTTACAGAGAATTTGATGGCGTAGTCAAAAAAAATCTTTCGGTTTTAAATTTCTAAATATTATGACAATTTTCGCTTTTTTAAATGGAAACAACCACTGATTATTCGCTTATTAAATTCGTTATTTTTTTCTGATTACAAAAATATGGGGTCTATTTCTTATTGTTTTAGAATAAAGCTTAAAATAAACTTTTTTTTAGTGTCGCCAAAGAAATTAAATTTACAGTTTCCTGTAAACTACGATAATATAACTAAAAATTTATATATAAAATTTACTTTATTTTCTAATATGTGATATTCTAACATGTTTGACACTTCAGAAAATTTTCGAATATAAATAAATGTTGCTATGTTTATTTGAATTAAAAAATAAAAAAAATATATATATGAGCGACATCTATCAATAATTTATTAAGTCATTTAATAATAATATTAAATATTAATAAAAAATGTGAAATAATGCAATCTATTCCAACTTTTGTGTAAAACAAATATAAATTAAATAGTTCAACAAATGTATTTGTTTCAAATATGAGAAATATGTTTTTTTTTTAATTTTTAGTTATAATTTACAGGAACCTGTAAATTTAATTTCTTTGTCGACACTAAAAAAAAGCTTATTTTTAGCTTTATTCTAAAACAATAATAAATAGTTAAGAAATAGTTAATTAAAATTGAGATGGAAAGAAATAACAAAAAAAAAATAATAATAATAAGAAATAGACCTATCAAACCCTATATTTTTGTAATCAGAAAAAAATAACGAATTTAATAATAAATAAATAATTAATAAATTAATTTTTATAATTTAATATTTTAATGTTATAAAAAGCGTTCATATAACGTCGTAGTTATAATACTTCACCTATAATAATAACCAAGATAATTGCACTTGTTGGTTTTACGATATTTTCAATTTTGGCTTCTCGGGGAAAAACAAAAGATGATAGCGCTTTGAGGTTTTCGGCATTAGCAGTTTCTTGAAAAACGAGATCATGACATGTAAGCTACTTTTTTTCTAACTCTTATAGTTTCCGAGTTAGCCTATTTGGACATCGAATTTGAACCATCCTGTACATACCATGATGTACTCTTGGGAATTCACAGTGCTATCTCACAGACGAGTAAAAAAGGAAAAAAAGCGACGACTAAATTGGAACCCTTGTCCATAGTGGGACCGGGAGTGTAAAAGACGCCTATAAACTATACAGGGTGTATCTGAATGACTGCAACAAACTTCAAGGGGTGATTCTTTAGTGAATTTTAAGGGTACTTTGATATATGAACCATGGGCGACTTCAGCTCCCCTAAGGAGCTACACCCCTTTTTCTAATTTTCCCAATCTTTCTAATGTATTTATCATCTGCATAACAAAAAATTTCGCAAAAATGCAAAGGGGGTGGTTACATTTAGTAGTTTAGAAGGGTAGATTGAAAGTACAAATAGGGTCAAAACGTGCCCTATTATGAGTTAAACATATTCCCCAAATTTCATTTTCCTAGCGTTTATGGTTTTTGAGAAAAAGAAATTAAACCAAAATTTTCCGCTATTTTTGGAGGGGTGTAGCTCCTTACGGGAGCCGAAGACGCCTATGGTTCATATATCAAAGTACCCTTAAAATTCACTAAAGAATCACCCCTTGAAGTTTGTTGCAGTCATTCAGATACACCTGTATATCTAAAACTTTATATCTTTCTTTAATGATAATAATATTACCATACTCCAAAAAGACCCTCTTTCTTCTTTTATTAATAAACTAAAAAATATACTAAAAAAGTCTTCAAATACCTTAAACAAATTTTTTCCCTCGACCAAAAAATACATGCCCATGAACCCTCTACATCCCACCTTACAGTGTTTGATAAAATTACACAAGACAGACAATCAACATGGAGGCAGCTGTATACTAGTACGTAATGATAGTACACGGAGCTGATGAATATAAAAGAAAAAAGTAAAGAATTTGTTATTGAATGTAGTGCTATAAAATTAAATGTACAAAACGTAACGATTATCTGTATATACCGATCACCAAAATCGGATATAGAAGACTTTTTTTAACATTTTAGAGGACATACTATTAGAATGTTCACCGCAAACATCGAAAACTAAATTATTATTAACTGGTGATTTCAATATAAATCTAGAAAATAGAAATACTAATACTCTCAGATTGTTAGAAATGCTTAACCGACACAATTTTAGACCAACTATCAACAAACCAACACGGATAACTGAATATTCCAGCTCACTTATTGACAATATTTATGTGAACATAGAAAGTTGTAACAGTGAAGTAATCATTTCAACTCTTTCCGATCATACAGCGCAGAAGATATTTTTTCCAATAACAACTATAGATGGCAACACACAAGTAAAAATGCTTAAAAAACGTATATTTAGCAATACAATTCTCTCAGAAATACATGCTGAAATACATACAATTGATTGGAATTTTTTAAGTAGCTATAAAGAGACTGACGAGTTATATGACAAGTTCATAGATATAATACATAATTGCATAATTAAAAAATCAGAGAAAAATTTAATTAAAATGAATGTTAAATCGGCTACTAATAAATGGTTAACAAAAGAAATAAAAAACAAAACGAGTGTGAAGCGTCATCATATGAAGAAATGTTAATGGGTAAAATTGATAAAGAATATTACAATATTTACTCCCGACATGTTCGAAACGAAATAGCGATATCAAAAAGAATTGTTTTTACCAATTTTATAGAAACAGCTAAAAATAAAGTAAGCGCTACATGGAATACCATCAATACGCTCAGACAAAATAAGCAATCTGAAGATCTCGATTATGTGATTTTCAACACAACTAAAATCAGTCATAATGTCTTTAAATAATACGTCTGCAGTTGGTTACTACAAAGTTCCGATCTCTGTTCTAAAAGCTTGCGTCGATTATCTTGCTGAACCTTGAAATAGTATTATAAACCTGTCATTTGGTTCTGCAACTTATGCACACCACCTGAAAAGAACCTTAGTAAGGCTATTGTATAAGAAAGGTGACAAATCAGACTTTTCGAATTATAGGCCAATCGCTTTAATACCTAATGTTGCGAAGGTTTTTGAAAATATAGTACTGATGAGACTTAAAAGCTACATTTACAAAAATCAAATACTGAATAAGTCACAAAATGGCTATATCTACAACCAGAGCAATTTTTCAGTTGATGGAAAAAATTCTAACTGGAATAAACAATAAAACGAACTTACCGGTTGCATAATGATGGATCTAAGCAAAGCATTTGATAGTGTTCATCGCGACACCCTTTTAATGAAGATGGAAGCAATGGGAATTCGAGGTATTGCGCTAGAGTGGTTCAGATCTTACCTCTCAGACAGGGAACAGTGTGTTATCGCTTATGATCAAAAGGGAAATGAACTAGCATCAAAATGGGTACGGGTTCTACAAGGAGTGTGATATAATATGTGTGCATCTTTTAAAAAACCCTAATTATCTCCCAAACCATTAATCTTAGGTATGGGACATATGGGATATAAAAGATGTAGAATGAGACACCGAAGACGACTAAGTAATAAAATATGGGGGGTGCCATTTAAAAAAATTAAGTTATGGTACTTCCAAATTTCGAAAACTTAATGTGCCATAGTAAAATGACCAAACGTTCTAGACAGCCGTTCTCGGCACCAAAACATACTCCATCATGTTGCTTAAGCATGTTCTGAATCCTAAATTGATATCTCAAAAATCGAGTGTTCTCTGATTTTTTGAATAAATGTGTGTTGGCGCAAATTTTTCTAGAAAAATTCGAATAACTCGAGAACCGCTGAATCAAATTGCAAAAAGTAAAGTTATTTATAAACCTTGAAAACAGACAAATCCAAATATGTAAAAATATACAGTGTTTCATTAAAAAAAATAAAGTAGGTGGCGACTTCCGGTATAACCGGAAGTGCTGGAAATCTGCAAATATTTTAGTCGAAGCAATTGATAATACTTTTTATAATTTAATTCTAAATTGTGTCATTATTAATGAAAAATTTTCGAATAATAATTTCCTATACAGGGTGTGTCAAATGTCTGGAATATACGTCTGTGAAGTTAGCACCTCATTTTTTTAAAACTTCAAATTTCTCTTGAGTTCCCATTGAACCCCATTGAGTTCTATAGTTCTCTACCATTTTTATTAAAAGTTCCGCAAAAATAGGCAAAAACATCGATATCGACTTTTTGGGGTGCTAAGTTCACAAAACGAGATCACAAAATTTGCAATAACTATTAAACGAATGCACGTATCTAAAAACTTTATTAAAATATCTTTTAGAACTCGTGAGGTGCTAATCAGAACTCCTGCCAGAACTCCCGAAACTTTTCAAAATTTTCACCCCTCCGGGACATTTACGAAATCTCAATGTGAACACTTGAAATTGCGCACAGTTTCTTAAATATTAGTTTTACGACTTCGGGCCTTAATCATTTTCGTTAGAACTCATGAGGTGATACCCAGAACTCCTATTTCTTAAATTTCTTAAATGTTTCGGTTTATTTTCATCTAACATTGACAATCTAAACATTAACATTTAAGAAATAGGAGTTCTGGGTAGCACCTCATGAGTTCTAACAGAAATGATTAAGGTCCGAAGCCGTAAAACTAATATTTAAGAAACTGTGCCAATTTCAAGTGTTCACATTGAGATTTCGTAAATGTCCCGTAGGGGTGAAAATTTTGAAAAGTTCCGGGATTTCTGATAGGAGTTCTAGGTAGCACCTCACGAGTTCTAACGAAAATGATTAAGGCTCGAAGCCGTAAAACTAATATTTAAGAAACTGTGCGCGATTTCAAGTGTTCACATTGAGATTTTGTGAATGCCCCGGAGGGGTGAAAATTTTGAAAAGTTCCGGAAGTTCTGATAGGAGTTCTAGGTAGCACCTCACGAGTTCTAACGAAAATGGTTAAGGCTCGAAGCCGTAAAACTAATATTTAAGAAACTATGCGCGATTTCAAATGTTCACATTGAGATTTCGTAAATGTCCCGGAGGGGTGAAAATTTTGAAAAGTTCCGGGAGTTCTGAATAGCACCTCACGAGTTCTAAAAGATATTTTAATAAAGTTTTTAGATACGTGCATTCGTTTAATAGTTATTGCAAATTTTGTGATCTCGTTTTGTGAACTTAGCACCCCAAAAAGTCGATATCGATGTTTTTGCCTATTTTTGCGAAACTTTTAATAAAAATGGTAGAGAACTATAGAACTCAATGGGGTGCAATGGGAACTCAAGAGAAATTTGAAGTTTTAAAAAAATGAGGTGCTAACTTCACAGACGCCTGGAATATAGCCAATAACTTCGCCATTTGTTGTTTTAAAGAAAAATGTTTCAAATAAAATATATTTATTAATTATGGCGCATTTTTTGGCGATGTTTGCTTGTTTACATGATTTTTTGTTTCCTTGCTATGGCAAACAAAAGGGCTAGACACCCTGTATTTAAGCAAATTTTAAAAAAATTTTGGCAGTTAATGGGTTAAAGTTCTTTTATCATTTAATATAGAAAATGATGTTCAATCTTGCATTTTAGTCATAAAATGTTAGAATTTGTTTAATTTAATGGAAGCCTCATTGACTCAAAATTAACATAGATTCAAAATATATTTCCTATTTATCTATATATTTATAATGTAAATATAAAAATTGTTTTACTAATAATTTATTAGAAAATTAAGATAATAAACTATCTAAAATTTATTTAAAATATATTAAAACCTACCATTATTATCCACCTTAACTTCTTCCTTAGAATTATTTCCCTTCTCCTCTTCCTTTTTAGTATCAAAACGATGAACATATTCGATAATCGGTTCTTCATCTTCAGGTTTTTTCCCAAACAAAAAATCGAAATTATCCATCGAGTTAGAGCTGGCCAAATTTTTTGTTGTCACTCCTCTCCATTGAGGTACATTGCAATCAAAGTTAGCATAATTTTCTTCTGGTCCCATAAATAATGGAGGAAACAACCGTTTTTGAGGGATACTCTGCTTATATCTTAATTGAAATTCCCGCGCCAAAGACGAAGTGGTGATTGATTGATCGTATTTGTTTAACATTTTTATTATTTTATCTTTAGGAACGTTGTGCTTATTTTTCTTGGCTAAAATGCTTGGGTCGCAAGCCCAATCGGTGTTTGGTTCCAAAATTTCAATTATATACCCATATTCCACTGCCATCAAACAATAAACCTTCATTTCCCAAGCTACCAGATTTGTATTGTCAATGATAACAGGGCTAAAACCTTTACACATCAATTTATGACAACGCTGTTGATTCCAATCGTGGGCGATTTCCAATTTCTTAACATCGTAATTATATCCTCCACCTTGCTTAAAATAATCATCTGTACTCAAAATAAATTGTTCCGCGGGATATTTAATATTGGAAGCTCGAAATATTTCATTCGCAAGATGAGTTTTTCCACTCCCAGGGAGTCCACGCATCAAAACAATTATTTTCCAACCATCTCTTATTATGTTGACAATTCTTGATTTCTCTTCTCTACTTTCTGGCTCTTTAGTACTTTGCTTCGCAATTTCATAAAGATAAAAACCTGTTCTTTGGATATTATATTGGTGCTGTGATGCCACCATATTAATAATCTCTGGGGAAAGAGTCGGAAATTGCCTATAAAGGAAGTCCAGATCTTCGCTAACAAATTCGGGTTGAGACATGATTAATCAAAGAATCGTAACACACACTAAAATTGTAACGAATTATACATGAATTCTATGAACGCAATAGATTTCTGGGATCTTATCGTAACTTGAACACGCAACATAAGATAAAAACACAAAGGCCAGATAAGTAGGGATTTCACATTCCACCTTATTATTTTTACAGGATGACCAACCGTGTGGATTTTTATTTTTAATTAATTAACTCGCACTATAATAACGTATCAAGTAGTAGAATTACGAATATTGTAATGTTTCGACGGAAAATGCATTAGAATTGCTAATAGAGGCACTTAAATACTCACACCGTGAAAAATAAACATATGTTATTAAGCTGTCAATGAAAATAGTGCCAACTTAAAAACTTAATGTATAAAAAAATTATTTGTTTATTTCAATTTTGTGAATTTATAACTTTTGATTCAATAAAATAAATAATTAATAAGAATTAACAATTAAATAATAAATAATTATTATACCAACTAGTGTACTTCCATTGACTCAAAATCAATATAGATCTTTCTATTTATCCACATAATTACAACGCAAATATAAAAATCGTTTTACTAATAATTAATTTATTAAAAAATTAAGATAATAAATGATTTAAAATTTATTAAAACATTATCCAAAGTTCACCCATTAATATAATAAATAAAATAATTAGTGAAGATCTCTCAATGATCTTAATACCAACCTAAAAAAATATGAATTAAATTTTTTCTTTTTATAATTGAGATATAAAATTAATTTGTATATTAATTTTTATGTTTATAATAAAATTTAGTGTGGTTAAAAAAAATATTTCGATAAAAATAAATTGTAAAAAGTAATTTTTGATGTAAATGTGAAAACGTAAAAAATTCCTAGATTCAAGGTCAAGTGCCATAGACCAGCTGATAGACGTTTATGGACTACTGCTGCTGGCTGGTTCCACCAGAAATTTTATGGTCGAAACGATCGATTTCTGCATCGTTTTCGATCATTCCGCACCTTCACGGATGATCGGTTAAAGTAGAGCCGTTCCTAAAAATTCAACCCGACCTGACGGGGTTCCAATGCTGGGAGGGGTATATTATCACCAAACAGGGTAAATAGCTTAGGTAAATTCCATTTTTTGGACTGTTTTGTTAATTTTTATAAAGTTAATCATTAAAAACACGTTGCAGAATTTTAAAATGAATCGCGTGCTTGTTTTTTAATAATAATTTTTTTTTTCAATTCGTTTTTTAGGTTAGTTACTGATAAACGAGATATAGTTTCTGGTGAAATGCCCCGCAGTAAACGCAGGGCACCTGCGGACATGAGTGCGCCCGATGACGACAGGTACCCCACGAAAAGGTTACGCAATTCCACAAAGTAAGTACTATTAATTGTTATAAAATTTATTTTTTTTCGCTCATGCCAAAGTTGAATTTGATAAGAAACTTTTTTTAAATTTTTTAATTAGTGATATCTAGGTGATTTTTTTGTTTGATAAAGTTAGGTTAGAAGTTGATGCCTTAAGCTATTTTTAGTGCTACCTGTGCTTTGGGACATTGTTATTTTTGTATGAGTGTAATTGTGGATGTGTTTGTGATCTTTTAAATTATTAATCGAACGAGAAAAAAATCTTATTTTTTCATTTAATTTGGGTTAGGAATGGGCGATGACAGGTTAGTACACTTTAATAATTCATTAATTATCTCAAATTACATTTAACTCATTCATGTCTGGGTTTAAAAATAAATTCGGACTTGTCAAGTCGCATATTTATATATTCGTTATTTGGTTTTTATAATCATATTTTTTAGTAAAATTTTATTTATTTCGGTGTCGTTTTTATTAACAATTAAGATTTCGGTTAAAATTAATGAAATTTTATTAATAAAATAATGACAAGTAGACATAACCTCAAATGTGTCATTTTTATTGATGTACAGGGTGAATCAAAAATTTCTTTTAATATTTTTTAGTAAAATATTATTTATTTCGTTGTCGTTTTTATTAACAATTAAGATTTAGGTTAAAATTTATGAATAGAATAATGACAAATAGACATAACCACAAATGTGTCATTTTTATTGATGTACAGGGTGAATCAAAAATTTCTTTTAATATTTTTTAGTAAAATATTATTTATTTCGTTGTCGTTTTTATTAACAATTAAGATTTAGGTTAAAATTTATGAATAAAATAATGACAAGTAGACATAACCTCAAATGTGTCATTTTTATTGATGTACAGGGTGAATCAAAAATTTCTTTTAATATTTTTTAGTAAAATGTTATTTATTTTCTTGTCGTTTTTATTCACAATTAAGATTTAGGTTAAAATTTATGAATAGAATAATGACAAATAAACATAACCACAAATGTGTCATTTTTATTGATATACAGGGTGAATCAAAAATTTCTTTTAATATTTTTTAGTAAAATATTATTCATTTCGTTGTCGTTTTTATTAACAATTAAGATTTAGGTTAAAATTTATGAATAAAATAATGACAAGTAGACCTCAAATGTGTAATTTTTATTGATGTATGTACAGGGTGGATCAAAAATTCCTTTTTAATTTTTAGTTCTCGAAGATATTCACGATTGGACGAGGTCTCTTCATTCAGCCAGAAAAAGTGCCTGACATGGTTTCGAGAGTACACATGTCCTGATGAACCGGAAGTATTGGGCCCCGAGGGTATGGAGAAATTTTGCGAGGATATTGGCGTCGAACCGGAAAACGTCGTCATGCTGGTATTGGCGTATCGGATGCAGGCGCGGCAGATGGGTTTTTTTAGTCAGGAGGAGTGGGTTCGAGGCTTGACGGATCTTCAGTGCGATTCAATCCAAAAGCTTCAGGGTCGTCTCGAACAGTTACGCTGTATGCTAAATGATCAGCATTCGTTTAAGGCGATTTATCGGTACGCGTACGATTTTGCTCGAGATAAAGATCAACGCAGCATGGATATGGAAACGGCCAAAGCTATGCTTCAGTTGCTCTTGGGCAAACATTGGCCGCTATACGCCCAATTTAGCCAGTTTCTCGAACAGAGCAAGTACAAGGTGATCAATAAGGATCAGTGGTGTAATATATTGGAATTTTCGCGTACTATCAATATAGACTTATCCAATTATGATGTAGATGGAGCATGTAAGTATCCCAATTTTTTAATTATATTTTTAAACATTTTCTAAAACACTCGTTTTAGGGCCAGTAATGTTGGATGAGTTTGTAGAATGGTTGAAAGCGTCTCGAGATAAGTCTGATATTAGTTGAGTCGCGCACGTTTTGTGTGCCATCAATGGACTTACCTAACTAATTACTTAAATGTGTCGTATCATCGCGTCACGGTCTCCGGCAAAGGGGGTAGCGAGTTTTGAGTGCTCCGCGTTCCACCATCTGTGCATCCAACTGCGACAAAACCGTACTACTACTACACCGAATAAATAAATAAAAATATACAAGACGGGTTCTACAACAAACAGCAAACAAGCAAAAAAAGTAATTTAATAATAATAACACCGGCTATAGTTGTATTATCATCAATTTTAACATTAAGAAACCACTGATTCCTCGTTTATATATTTTTTGTTAAATTAGTTTACAATTTAATTTCCTCTATCTACGGTTTCCTTCTGTGCCACGGTCCCAGCCCTCAAGGGCAACCCTTTCCTCCTCTCTCCCTTTGCCTTAGATCTCTCGTCGTGATAAAAAAAACGCAAAAATGAATCGTCATTTCTCGATACAATAATTTAATCTTTAATCTTATTATTTTTTTTACAAGGAATTGTACCTTTACCTTTTTCGTCCTTTTGTTAAATAAGACTCTTAGTCGAATAAACTACAAACCACAATGTGAAGTAACTTAAAGACAATGATGAAAAACAAATAAACATGAAAAAAGGGCTTTGTTTTAATATTTTAGTTAAAAAAATCTAAATTTTGGAAATTAACCTCAAATTACCGATTTAGCTTGTTTCTACTTTACCGACATAACCTAACTTGACTGTGTTTTCAGGAAAAATAATAAAAATAATCTTTATCGGTCAAAATAATTATTAAATCTATTTAAATTAGTTAAAATTAATAAGGAATGTCCGAATATGATAAAGTACGCCCTGGAAAACGCGTATTAAAAGGGGAAAAGTGAATAACCTAACCTCAAAAAAATTTCACTTAAAATTATTGTATTTTCTTTTCACAAAAGAGGTAAAAAATACTATAAAAAACAAGAAGATGTCCCAAAAATTGATCAAGACGCTATCGAGCATGGTAATTGATGGAAAGGAACGAAATTTGATGATTTAAATGGAGCTGTAGCAATTGAATTTGGAAAATACACTTAAGTGCGCGCTTTAGATAATAGACTTTTATTTTAGGAGCCCCGCACGATGAAAGTGAAGGATCAGCACCTGAAAAAAACTTACAGTGGTTCCATTAAATTAATGTCAACATGCTTTGAAATCGGGTTATAATAAATATTTGAGGGTTGAGAAGTTACAGGAAGGTCTGATGCAATTGGGGCTATGGAACAATGGAAGAATTCTCGATACAATAATATAATCTTATTATTTTTTTTTACAAGGATTTGTACCTTTACCTTTTTCGTCGTTTTATTAAATAAGACTCTTAAGTCGAATAAACTACAAACCACAATGTGAAATAACTTAAAGACAGTGATTAAAAATAGATAAACATGAAAAAGGGGGTTTTGTTTTAATATTTTCGTTAAATCTAAAATTTTAAAAACAACCTCAAATTACCGATTTAACTTGCTTCTACTTTACCGACATAACCTAAATTGAATCTATTATCGCAATAATAATAAAAATAATCTTTATCGGTCAAAATAATTATTAAATCTTTTTAAATTAGTTAAAAAATTAATAAGGCATGTCCGAATATGATAAAGTACGTCTTGAAAAACTCGTATTAAAAGGAGAAAAGTAAGTAACCTAACCTCAAAAATTTTTTACTTAAAATTATTGTATTTTCTTTTCACAAAAGAGATGAAAAGCGTAAGCACAAACATAAAAAGCAAGAGGATGTCCCAAAAATTGATCAAGACACTATCGAGCATGGTAATTGTTGGCAAGTAACGAAATTTAATGATTTAAATGGAGCCGTAGCAATTGAATTTGGAAAACACACCTATGTGCGCTCTTTAGGTAATGGATTTTAGGAGCCTCGCACGATGAAGGTGAAAGACCAGCGCCTGAAGAAAATTTACAGCAGTTCCATTAAATGAATGTCAACTTGCTTTGAAATCGGGTTATAATAAATATTTGAGGGTGGAAAAAGATGGGAAAGTTACAGGAAGGTCTGATGCAATTGGGGCTATGGAACAATTATATAACAATATGGAATATAATCTTATTATTTTTTTTTACAAGGAATTGTACCTTTTTCGTCGTTTTATTAAATAAAACTCTTACAATTAGTCGAATAAACTACAAACCACAATGTGAAGTAACTTAAAGACAGTGATTAAAAACAGATAAACATGAAAAAAGGGAATTTATTTTAATATTTTCGTTAAAAGAATCTAAAATTTTAAAAACAACCTCAAATTACCGATTTAACTTGTTTCTACTTTACCGACATAACCTAACTTGAATCTATTATCGCAATAATAATAAAAGTAATCTTTATCGGTCAAAATAATTATTAAATCTTTTAAATTAGTTAAAAAAATAATAAGGAATGTCCGAATATGATAAAGTACGTCCTGGAAAACTCGTATTAAAAGGAGAAAAGCAAAAGTAAGTAACCTAACCTCAAAAAAATTTGACTTAAAATTATTGTATTTTCTTTTCACAAAAGAGGTAAAAAGCGTAAACACAAACACAAAAAACAAGAGGATGTCCCAAAAATTGATCAAGACGCTATCGAGCATGGTAATTGGTGGAAAGCAACAAAATTTGATGATTTAAACGGAGCCGTAGCAATTGAATTTGGAAAACATACCTACGTGCGTGCTTTAGACAATGGACTTTTTACTTTAGGAGCCCCGCACGATGAGGGTGATGGACCAGCACCTGAAGAAATACTTACAGCAGTTCCAATAAATGAACGTCAACTTGCTTTGAAATCGGGTTATAATAAATATTTGAGAGTAGAAAAAGATGGGAAAGTTACAGGAAGGTCTGATGCAATTGGGGCTATGGAACAATGGGAACCTGTTTTTCAGGTATGTATAATTTTTTTTTAAATTCATCTATACCTTTTTTATATTGCACAGGAAGGTAAATTGGCTCTGCAAGGTTCGAATGAATGTTTTTTATCTTTGGATGATGACGATAATGTGGTTGCTGATGATAAGAAAGCGTCTGAAAAGAATATGGTACAAATACGATCGCAAACTACAAAGGAGGTGAACCCAATGAAAGATGTTCCAGTGGAAGAACAAGGAAGTTTGGCCCAAATTGAGGTAAATTATATTAAAAAATTTCAAAAGTTTCAAGATAAGAGAATGCGCATTAATCCCAATGATAAAAAAGAGTTGGATAAAGCTAAAGTGGATGGGACTTTGCACGAGACATTATTAGATCGAAGGAGTAAAATGAAAGCGGATCGTTATTGTAAATAAAAAGGATTTTTTTAGAAATTTTATTTCTAATTAATTACTTTATCATTTTTAACTTACCTTTCTTATTTCATTCAATCCTGGTATAATTTAATTAAAGCATAAAATCTCACTTTCCATGAATAAAATTCCAAATCACTTTTCACAAATAATTATAGGAAAATGAATTATTATTTGTGACCAAATATGATTTATTTACAAAAAAAACTCAGTTATTACAGACCTAAAAAAAATAGAAGAAAACAGTCACAGATTGAAAAAACAACTTAATTATTAATCATGTTTTTTATGACTCCAATTTTTTTTTTAACCATACACAATAATTAGTTCATAAAGAACATACAGTGAAAGAAAGAAACGTAAACTTAATAGTGAGCGGTGAAAATTAATAAAAGAACGTGTCTGTACTGTCTCTTTATGTACACACAACGAAAACTCGACACATTTCTTTCACGTTTATTATAACATACCAAAACCTTGATAATAATTGATCGCTTTCACTAATCGATCTTTCAATTTTTCTTTCGACGAATACTCTGGCAATAAAAGCACGTTGAAACACGTGTGAGCGGTTGGTAACCGGTCCGAATCCGGCCCATTTTTTGCAATGACCAGTTTTAATTTGCTCAATCCCCCGATCGGGACTCGATCCGATCCGGTCGTAAATTGCAATAATTTTCGTTTTTCTTCTATCGAGAACGCGTGTACGACCGACCAGAAATGTTTAATGATCGGCGAATCACTTGTGTATCCCCCGTCGTATTCCGTTGCTTGCTCCAAACTGTTGAAATTGAACGTTTTACTACCACATATTAATAATTCGACTTCTTCCGGACGGAACAGTAACTCTAATGGTGACTCATCAGTTACCATTTGGAAGCCTTTATAAAAGGCACGAAATTGTTTTTCGACTGATTTATTTAATAGGAAATCTGCGTACATTTCTACAAACTCCTAAAATTGAAAATATTTTTAGTTTTAATGTAATTTAAATTGCTGAAAGGTTGGGAAAAAGGCTCTCTTATAACTGTCCCTCGCCGATTTTGTTGTAAGATTTACGTATTTTTTTATACGTGCTAATAAAGCCCTTGGGGTAAGTTATAAGGGTGATATTCACTTTTAAGGATCTTTTCATTGATGTATCACACATATATCTGAGGTATTTAGGAGGTAAACTACCCTGCTTGTTTGGAATAATTTAAAAACTAATCTGTCGATTTTAGCAGCATTAAGTACCCTAATAGTACGTTTAATAAAAATAACGCCCTATAAATTCAAAAAACTAAGTGTAGAAAGAAGAGGAGACTTTACTGAGGATGAAAATGGCAGGAATATAGAGACAGAAATATAGAATATAGATAACAGGAAAGGAAAGAAAAATAATGGAGGAGATGGAGAGGTTTGGGATAGAAATAATAGGAATTGGTGAAGCGAAAAAGAAGGGAAGGGACAATTATCAAACAATTATAGTCTATGCTTTTCAGGAGTCCAAGGAAATACTTGGAGCAAGGAGGGAGTAGGAATAATTATAACAGGGGAACTAAATAAAAAAGTAAATAAGTATGCACCAGTAAATTCAAGAATTCTGGAATTGGGAATTGACCTAAACAGAAAAGTGAATATAATTCAAATCTACGCACCAACAGAAGGAACAGAAGAAGAAGAAATACGAGATTTTTACTCAAGTCTGCAGAAAACCTTGGATAAATCCAGAGAATTTATAATGAGAGACTGGAATGTGAAAATAGGTAATGATATACACAAGGGAGGAGGTAGTATAGGAGAATATGGGGATCAAGGAATGCTGGAATTTTGTTAAATAAACAACTTATTGATTGAAAACACTATGTGGAGTCAGAGGAGGCAAGATAAATACGTGTTTGTGGCGGAAGAAAGGAATGCTAAGAGTATTATTGGTTACATCACATACACCTGGAATCTCCAAAACAGAGTCGAGGAGGTAAGGACTGAAGTAGAAATGAGAACCAACCACAGACTAGTTAGTAATTAGGCAGCTACTAATAATATAGAAATCGAAAGAGAAGAGATGAAAACCTACACGAAAATAAACATCCATAAACTAAGACAGGAGGATGACTAAAATACCAAGAAAAAACAAACAGCGAATTTCAAAAACTAGAACAAACAGAGAATTTTTAACATTGGAAGAAAAGTGGAGTATTTTTAAAAAGATAATGCGAAATAAAGTTATGAAGGTGCGTGAAATGGGAAAATATAATAATCAGACAAAGAGAACACACTGGTGGCATAAAGAGGAATAACAGGAAATTCTGGAATTAAATAAGAAAACTAAAGGGAGATCAAAGGAAATAAATAAAAGCCGTCAAAGATAAAAACAACGATATAAAGACAACTACAAATAAAATTCTGGACATATGGGCGGATTTTTATGCAGAAAACTTCAAGGACGGAAAACGGACACAAACATGGAGGAAGGAAGAGAAGATGAGATAAGGGAAGACATTATAGACATAGCAACTGAAGAGATAACAATGCAAGAATTAGGGGAGGCAATGATGAAGATGAAAACAGACAAGGCTTGCTGCAAAGACAAGATAGATCCGGAGATGGTAAAATATTAGGGAATAAAAGGAAAAGAGTGGCTTCTAAGTATATATAAAACCGCATGGGGGTTGGAAACAATCCCGAAAAATTGGGAAGATGATATCATCTTAACAATACATGAAAAAGGAAGCTACTAGAACTGGAAAATTACAAAGCCATATGCCCATCATCTACAAATTATAAATTATACACAAAGATAATAGAAAAAATGTTAAGAAGAGTAGTGGAAAATAAACTAGACGATGAACAAGCAGCATACATGTATATCATCATATGAGTACTTGGGCAGTATAACATCACAAGATGTAAGGATAGACAATTAGACATAAATGCAAGAATAAGGAAAACAAACAACGTTTGTCATTACTCTAAACAGAATCGTTTTTGGGAAGAAGAAGATAGATAAAAAGATAAAATTGAAAGTGTACAACTCGGTGGCAGTCCAAATATTAACATCTGCCAGTGAATCATGGAGACTCCAAGATAAACAAGAAGGAAAGATCACAACAATGGAAATGAAATTTTTACAGAAAATAGTGGAGATGCTATGGTATAGGATAAAGAATGAGGAAATAAGACTGGGAGTAGATGAAGAGGAGATAATCAATAAAATAGATATATATATATATATATAACAGCGAAAGTATGGCCTAAAATAAGGTTTACGTATTTTTCTCCAGGAGTAAGTTGGGAATTGACACTTTTAAGGATCTTTTCATTGATATATCACACATATATTTGAGGGATTTAGGAGGTAAACTACACCGCTTTTTTGGAATAATTTAAAAATTACCCTGTCGATTTTGGCGGCATTAAGTACCCTAACAGTATGTTTAAAAATATTAACTACTTGTAGTTCCCCTGCGAAGTTACAGAGTAAAATAGATAACCCTTTTCTGTAAGAATAATGTGATAAAACAATATTTTGAACAAAATCATACATTAACTTCTGCCCATATAAAATATGTACTTCCCAAATACTGGACAAAACATTACTGGATTCTTGGAGTAGTCGGATGTTAAGTTTAAACATTTGTCTATACCTGCACGGACAACAGATCAAATACAATCACTTAATTTAATACCTTCTGATGAGTTATTGTCTACCAGTACGACGTCAATTTGCATCAGAGACATAATATTTTAAAATTGCAAGTACTAACGCATAACTAGTTGTCTTCCCCGCGATTTATTAATGTTTTTAAATACGCGTGGTTTACAAGTGTGTATATGTTAAGTAGATGAGAGACCAGAACAGTTTGAAAATCCTGCGGACGCGGACGTTTACTTTTTGAGTGGAAAACCAATATGAAATATCTATGGGGACATAGCTGTTGTGTATGGTGTGTACAATCTTCGCGTTTAAAACATTTTTTCCATGATGTTCATTATTGCCAACAATACATTGAATAAAAATATCTTAAGAAAAACAAATTAAACTAAAACGTAGAATACCATCTATAATATACAACCATTTCTTTGTCAATTGTATTTTAACTCATTATTAATAAATATTTCCTGATTACCTATTATTCCTGATAAGTTCTTTCAAAGTACTATTTAATGTATAACCCCAGCTACACCTAAATGTCGAATAGGGCCTATTTTACAGCATGAATCTTAATTTGCAATTACGATTTTCTGCAAAATAGTGTTCAAAAGTGTAAGTTTTATCAAATTATTCGTACGGAAAAGGGTTGTCTATTTTACCCCATAATTTCGCAGGGGATGGTCAGAGGTAAATGGGAAAAAACTTCTTCTCCTGATGCTTATGTCTGATGACGTCGCATAAATCTTTTCCTATTCCTCCATCCATCTTTTCCAGTCCCTCCAATTCCTAGCTAATTCCTTTATATCTGCTAGAGTCTCCCTTCTTTCGTCCCACTTCTTCCTAGGCCTTCCCCTCTTGTTCTTATCCTTATTCTTTGTTTCAAATACTTTTTTTATTATTATGTTATGTTCCATTATGCTTTCTCTCTATTTTGCTGATTATCTCCTCTTCATCTACTCCCAGTCTTAGTTCTTCATTTCTTATCCTATACCATGGCATCTCCACTATTTTCTGTAAAAATTTCATTTCCATTGCTGTGATCTTTCCTTCTTGTTTATCTTGGAGTGTCCATGATTCAGTGGCATATGTTAATATTGGGATTGCCACCTCCTTTTCCCAAAAATTGTTCTGTTTAGAATATGATATACGTTGTTTGTTTTCCTTATTCTTGCATTTATGTCTAGGTCTATCCTTCCATCTTGTGATATTATACTGCCCAAGTACTCATATGATGATACTTCTTCTATGTTTTGTTCACTAGGTCGCCAGCATTATGTCGTCAGCATAAGCAATAGTAAATTATCTTTTTTTACTAGCTTCAAACTTTTATAACCTATTATTGTTTGATATTTATTTGTTCTTGTTATTGTATTTTTTTATCACTGTGTCCATTAATATTATAAATAACAAGGGGCTTAGGCTATCGCCTTGTTTTATTCCCTTGTTCATTTCGAAAGTTTTTGATGTTTCTCCCTTCATTTGTACTATACCCATGACTTTCTTGTACAGGTTTTCAATTATTTTTATTAGTTTTTGTGGCACCATTAGTTGTTCTAGACACTTCCATATAATACTATGGTTAACCGTCTCAAAAGCTGCTTTTAGGTCCAACAATATTAGGTATATTCTCTATTTTCCTTTCAATGATATTTCGGATTACATGAATGTTATCGTTCGTTTGTTGGCTTACTCTGGTCCATTACTACCATCTTTTAGATAAATTTATCTTATAGATAAACCCATCTACTAGCCAATCAGAGCGCGTAAAATAGCCGTAACCGTGGTAATAATCTCTTAGATAGCTTAACCAGAAGATGGTAGTAACGAGCCTCTGTATGCTGCTTGTTCGTCTTCTAGTTTATTTTCCACTACTCTTCTTAACCTTTTTCCTATTATCTTTGTGTATAATTTGTAACTTGTAGATGATAGGCATATGGCTTTGTAATTTTCACAGTTCGAGTAGCTTCCTTTTTCATGTATTTGTAAGATGATATTATCTTCCCAATCTTTCGGGATTGTTTGCAATTCCCATGCAGTTTTATATACACTTAGAAGCTACTCTTTCCCTTTTATTCCCGAATATTTTACCATCTCCGGATCTGTCTTGTCTTTGCAGCAAGCCTTGTCTTTTTTCATCTTCATCATTGCCTCTCCTAATTCTTGCATTGTTATCTCTTCAGTTGCTAAGTCTGTAGTGTCTTCCCTTATCTTATCTTCTCTTCCCTGCTCCATTGTATGTGTCCATTTTCCGTCCTTGAACTTTTCCACATAAAAATCCGCCCATATGTCCACAATTTGATTTGTAGTTGTCTTTATCTCGTTGTTTTTATCTTTGACGGCTTTTATTTGTTTCCTTTGATCTTCCTTCCGTTTTCTTATTTAATTCCAGAATTTCATGTTATTCCTCTTCATTCCACCAGTGTGTTCTCTTTGCCTGATTATTGTATTTTCCCATTCGACGCACCTCCATAGCTTTATTTCGCATTATCTCTTTAAAAACACTCCACCTTTCTTCCAATGTTAAAGTCTCTGTTTGTTCTAGTTTTTGAAATTCGTTGTTTGTTTTTTCTTGGTATTTTAGTATTCATCTCTTCTCTTTCGATTTCTATATTATTAGTAGTTGCCTAACTATTAACTAGTCTTTAGTTGGTTCCTATTTCTACTTCAGTCTTTACCTCTTCGACTCTGTTTTGGAGATTCCAGGTGTATGTGATGTAATCAATAATACTCTTGGCATTCCTTTCTTCCGCCACAAACGTATATTTATCTTGCCTACTCTGACTCCACATAGTGTTTTCAATCAATAAGTTGTTTATTTAACAAATGCATTCCAGCATTCCCTGATCCCCATATTCTCCTATACTACCTCCCCCCTTGTGTATATCATTATCTATTCTCGCATTCCAGTCTCTCATTATAAATTCTCTGGATTTATCAAAGGTTTTCTGCAGACTTGAGTAAAAATCTCGTATTTTTTCTTCTTCTGTTCCTTCTGTTGGTGCGTAGATTTGAATTATATTCACCTTCCTGTTTAGGTCAATTCCCAATTCCAGAATTCTTGAATTTACTGGTGCATATTTATTTACTTTTTTATTTAGTTCCCCTGTTATAATTATTCCTACTCCCTCCTTGCTCCATGTATTTCCTTGGACTCCTGAAAAGTATAGACTATAATTGTTTGATAATTGTCCCTTCCCTTCTTTTTCGCTTCACTAATTCCCATTATTTCTATCCCAAACCTCCCCATCTCCTCCATTATTTCTCTTTCCTTTCCTGTTAAAGTTGTAATATTCCACGTCCTCATCTTTATAACTTTCCTATTTTTTCTTTGCGTTTATTTATATTCCTGCCATTTTCATCCTCAGTAAAGTCTCCTCTTCTTTCTACACTTAGTTTTTTGAATTTATAGGGCGTTATTTTTATTAAACGTACTATTAGGGTAATGCCGCCAAAATCGACAGAGTAGTTTTTAAATTATTCCAAACAAGCAGGAGTTGTTTATCCCCTGAAACACTCAGATGTATGTGTGATATATCAATAAAAAGCTCCTTAAAAATAAATATCAGAGTTACATTCACCAAATTTCGATAGCTGTTTTCGTCTTCAAGCTATAAGCGAATATATATCGTTCACCCCAATTTTTAACAATTATAACTCGCCCCAGGGGCTTTGTTAGCACGTATAAAAAAATATGTAAACCTTATTTTAGTCCATACTATCGCTGTACCAAATTCGAAATTGGTGAATTCTCTTGTTAGATCAGGAAGTTGGTAAAGGTAGGTCTTATACTTACAAATTTATTTGTTTGAGTCACAGCAACCTGATCACCATTTTCTTTTAAGTCATGATTAATTAATCCTCCAAAAACGTCTTGATAACTTATTCTAAAAGTTTGCATAAAAACATCTTCTAAATCCGGTTCATTATATTCCAACATTTGTTTTAAACTATTATATAGAGTCTAAAAATAATCAATATAATTATTTTATTTACTAATTTTTTTTATTTTTACCGGATTCCATTCAGATAAATCTTCAAACGACCCCCTTTTTCCCATTAACTTCCGGTAAAGTACCATGGGAAAATTAACTGCTAAAATGATGTTGTTATAAATGGCCAAACCCAAAACGATTCCGATGAGTGTGAATTGAGCTTCGTTTTCAAAACTGGTTGGGTTAAACCAAACGGTTTGTGAGTCTTGTTGATAGGTGAACATTGCATAATCAGGATTAAAAATTTCTTCTATTACTAATTGGAAGAATTCCTTTGAAACACCTCCCTCATCGATTCCTTGCTCGTTTTCAAACTCCACGACGAGTTGCTTTTTTAAATCGATCGGGTTTTCCATTGCAATCATCTCCAACTATATTAAAAAAAATAAAAATAATTCAGCTGAATTAATTAAACTTAGGAGATAAGTAATACAAAATAGACTTCTTGACCTTTAAAATTTTTATAATAATCTTACTTGGAACTAGTTTCGACATACTAAGATATATTATAATGATCTTAAAAACAATTACCTATTTGACTCTAATACCTCTAAAATTACTGATTTTATGTATGGTATTTTTAAACAAATTGATTATAAACCAATACACTCCTTGAAAAACTCGTTACAGCTCAATTTATACACAAATGTTGATACCACTGATGACTTAATTAAAATACTTAATCACATAATTCAACAAAACTATTGTCGCTTTGATCAAAAAATTTATAAACTTGAAAATGGACTTCCTATGGGTCTTTCCATTTCCGGCTTATTAGCTGATTTGTATTTGGATAATATTGAAAAGAACTTTATTGTTAATTCAAAATATCGACGACGACATTATATGTGTATGGAATGGAAATAAATTCGATCTTGATGCTATCTTATATAAACAACATCCACAAAAATCTTAAATTCACCATAGAGATAGAAAAGGACAACTGTTCAAATTTCTTAGACTTAAAAATATAAAAAAGTGACCATAATCTTAAATTTGACATTTTCAGGAAGCCTTCCTCTTTAAATACCGTCATCCCTTATGATTCCTTCCATCCCAACAACTAAAAATTAGCTGCGTTCCAAGCCTTTATTGAAATATCTTCTTATTATTATACATCCAGACTAATGGTTGTCCAAGTTGTACCATCGATAAATTACTGTATAAAAATCTTATAAAACAAGACCCTTGATACTCTACAAATAAAAATAACTTTGAAGATTATAAGACAATAACATATAACAAAATAAATTGCAAAATTAAAACCATATTACAATCCTATGGTGTGTTTGTCAGCTATAAATGTAACGGACAACTAGGTGATTCCATTTCTAATTACAAACAAAAGGAAAACGCTTTGGATTGTAGTGGTATCTTTGTTAAATGTTGTGATTGTACTTCTATGTACAGTGTGACTGTAAAGTAGCGGATATAGGCGATAAAATCATTATAAATGGTTTATGAAAAAATGCCGGAAATGGGTCTAAAGATTTAAATTTGTTGCAATTTTTTAGTGTAGATTTCAAATTTTTTCAGGCATTTTTAAACTAGATATGACGTCATCGAATTCAAATTTATATAAATGACAAAAGTACCAATATAAGTAACTATGGTAACCAATTATTTTAAACAATTCCCTGCGTGTCAAAAACTGATTTAGTAAAGCTTCTTGCAGTTTGGTGGCGCGCCATCTTGTTGGAATAACTGCCTTTGAAAAAATTTAAACATCTTTTTCCAGCTAAGGTTTCCTCAAATCTTTTGCGGATATTGGGTGTGCGACTTTCTTGGCTAATTTGGGTTTCTGGGTAACCCAATACCGACAATTTTGTCTATTTACTTGTCCACTCATCATTGTCATAATAATTCACCTTAGGGGAATTTCATATGGTACACGTTAGGGTTTGCATACACAGTTTTGCCATAAACACTCAGTTAAAGACAGTTGGAGCTACGTGACGGTATGTGTAGGACAGTTATCTACACTACTGTGCACGATATATCAAACTAACAATGGACAACGACGATCTGATAGCTGTACTTGGCTTAACACTTGTTCTACAGAATAGAAAAAGAAGAAGAGCTCGTTCGGAATGGTGTAAACGCTGGTTATTGAAAAGAAAGCAGTTCTCTCACGTAAATTTATTAAGCGAATTGAGATTTACACCAACAGATTACAAAAATTATTTACGAATGGATGAAAATCTTTATTTGAAACTGTTATCATTGATCACTCCGTTAATACGAAGACATGATACTGTTATGAGAAATGCAATATCAGCACATGAGAGACTATCAGCAACATTACGATTTCTTGCTACAGGAAGAACATACGAGTGTCTTAAAGTGTCATACGAGTGCGATACTTGAACAAACTGAGAAGTCTGAGAACTGTACATGCAAGCTCGCCGGATGCCACATACGCCTGGTTATGCATGCGCGCAAACATAACCGAGCGGCAGAAAATATCAATTTTGATATTTGCTTGGTTGCATGTACAATAACTGTATAATTTTATCACATACACGCTAGGGTTTGCCTGTCGGTTATGCATGTAAGGCTAAAACCATCATGCAAACCCTATGGTCTCCATTACAGTAACATGAGGATTTTCTTATCCAGTCAAAACCACGTTTTATTGAACCACTCCTGAAGCATTTGTCAAAACTGTCAAAATATCATGTCCTAATAAAAATATAATCGATTGCCGACATTTCCCGGAAAATTTCCTTTCTGGTGGGCAAATAAAACATGGGGCTTACCATTTAAAATTTTCTCTTTCTTGCCATTGAACGGGAAAAAAAGGTAATTCACTTTTTGCCCACCTGTACAAGATATTGTGATACAGCAAACGATGATATATTTGACAGTATTTGAAGAGTAATCGTGCCAATTTAGAGCTTTTTTTGAATGAACGTTTGCTGAGATATGGAATTTTAAAAAGCATGGTGAAAATTGCCAAGAAAAATTTAAAATCAAAATAACTCGAAAACAAAAATTGCTAGGTACCAATAACTTTTATCAAAGTCAACTTATTTTTTCGCATATAATTAAAAGGTGCAATAAAAACTATAGCATTCCATTTAAAATAACGGAGAAACGAATCTTGGAAATACTTTAGATCGAAAGGTCGGTATGAACCTCCCACATACACAAAATTTCAGAAATGTAGATGCAATGCAACAGAAATAAAACGGGTGTTGCTGACTTTTTGGCGGACACTGTATACAGGTGTTTCAGGTTTTTGTAGCAAGACTTTAACAGTCAATAGATCTTTTAAAATTAACACAAAAACTTTGAGTTGACTGTGAGTTTTTAAATGGAACATCCTGTATATTTTAAGGTTTTTGGATTCCTTTTGACAAGGTGTTACAAAATGCCATAAGGTTTTAATGCTTTAAACTGCATAGCTTTCGAGATATTGAACTTTTATTTAAAAAGATTTGACATAGCAACAACCAAATAGACAACCAAAGCCTTCACGTCATAGAAATGGGCGGAGCTTATACCGACTCCAAACATCACCGGTAAATCACCATATGCAATTTTTCATTAGTATTTAAATAAAATAAACTAAGTGACTTATTCAGTCTATTATGGTGTCATTATGGAATAGACAACCTAAGCCTTGACGTCACAGGGTGGACCTTATACCGACTCCAAACAATTTCGTTGCTAACGATAAATCGTCAAAAAATGTCATTTGAAATGTGATCACCTAGTTTATTTTATTTTAACTCTAATGAAAAATTGCATATGGTGATTTACCGTTAGCAACACAGTTAGCAACGAAAATGTTTAGAGTCGGTATAAGCTCCGCCCATCTCTGTGACGTCAAGGCTTAGGTTGACTATTGTTTGGAGTTGGTATAAGCTCCGCCCACCTCTGTGTCGTCAGACTTAGGTAGTCTATTCGAGCGGAAACTGTCTCCGTTACCATAGTAACACACATAACAATAGACTGCCTAAGTCTGACGTCACAGAGGTAGGCGGAGCTTATACCGATTCTAAACAATTTCGTTGCTAACTACAGTTGCTAACGATAAATCGCTATGAAAATGTCATTTAAAATGTCTCTTAGTTTATTTTATTATAACACTAATTGAAAAATTGCATGAAGATGTTTGGAGTCGATATAAGCTCCGCCCATCCCTGTGACGTCAAGGCTTAGGTCCATAATTCCATAATTTGATTGTCGCTACGTCAAATCTTTGTAAATAAAAGTTGTAATATCTCGAAAATTATGCAGTTTAAAGCATTAAAACCTTATGGCATTTTGCAACACCTTGTCAAAAAGAATCCAAAAACCTTAAAATATACAGAGTGTTTCATTTAAAAAACACACTCACCATGTCGCAAGTCACCATGCCGTCATCATTTTTATTTTATTTCTACGCCAAAATATGCGGAAAATAGTTTCAAGTTACATTTATTTAAAACTTTTTTTAATATAAGTTGAAGTTTAGGCTGTAGAACAATTATTCCAAACTTTTTGTACACCCTGTATGTATAGTCTTACTTTTAGTCTTCAAGAAGCAGTGTTATGCTACTGAAAAATCTTATTTATCACTAAAGGTTTTCACTATCACTAAATATTTAGTGGTAGTGCAATTTTTTTTCACTATCACTAAATATTCAGTGATGATGAAATTCGTATTTTAACTACCACTGAAGAAGTAGTGGTAGTGAAACGCTTATTGCATTTATTTTTTAGTGCATTATGGCCAACCCTGATTGTAATAGACCATTTCCATACATATTGTTTTGTAGATTTGGCTGATGATGACATCTTAGTATGCCGAAACTAGTTCCAAGTAAATAAAGTTGATTATTAAAAAAATGTTGAAGGTCAAGAGATTACTTATCTCCTAACTTTAATACCTCTAATATTATGGATCTTTTAGAATAAATTAAATTTACCTCAACTAAAGCGTCGTCAATAATATGATCCCTCCTAACTTTTAATCTCAAATATGGATTTGACGGTTGTCCAATAACACTTTGCATAAAACTTATTCTCCTATTATCAAACATTCGTATCCGATTATCAAAGTACAATCCTAACGTTTTCGTTGGCGGCGTTAAAATAAATGAATACGTCATAAAACTGAATTTTCCCAAATCACTCTTAAAATTAGCAAAATCTCTATCCATCTCAACCGTATCGCTCAATGGTTCGTTATAAAACTCGCTAAACGGTATAAACGGTTTTCGACTATCCAAAACGTTCACACCAAGCATTGTAGCTAATGGATCGATCGGATAACTAGTTTTTGATAATTTCAAATCATCGTATTCCTCTCGTAAATCAGGCGATTCCATAACTCCAGCTAAAATGTTTGCGTAATATAAAATTTTCATTAATTTCGTAGCTGACGTCACAACAGTATCATCTTGAACATCTTGCGTATAAGTATTAAAACCGGTGATAACCCTCAATGTAATTAATTGTTGTAAATTCTCCAAGATATTTTGCATATTACTTCGTCCGGGTCCCGACCAAGCGAGCGCTAATTTCGCTTGCAAATCTAAAGATAAGTGTTCTAAAGCTCTACAAAGCATTGGAAGCGCCATTTCGACAAAATCGCCTGTACCCAGAGCGGGAATTTCGAATACAATTAGGATGATGTTGATGATTTCATCACTGGTAAAATTGATGAATTTTGCTTTTAGTTCAATTTCTAAAACGGAGGCTAAAGTAACTAGGGCGGTTACTAATGAACCTTCGAAATGTGTTGTATTTAATTTAAATAGGGCTCGATAAGCTCTTCTTACTGAGGGTAAGTCAACAATGGGAATTGTTTTTCTAGATTCTCCGCCTGCGGACGGAGATACACAACTATCTTCATCTTTATCCTTTTCGCCTTCTAACGAACGCACATCTTCTTTTTTTAATGTTGTTAAATCAGCTAAAAATAAATATTTATTTATTTTATTCATTTCATTTAGTAGTATTTCTCACCATTTGTTTTGTCTAACATTGCATCAATTGGCGAATTCATATCGTTTTGTAAGAAACTATTCGACAGTTTCGACATGTTACTAAACACAGCTCCTAATATTTTCACTAATGGGACATATTTCCCCGTTTCTTCACACAAGTCTATTATCTCGTAACATTTTTGTTCCGTCAAATAAGGTATACTTTCCTCTAAAATTATAAAAGATAAATTACAACCAAGATCTCTTTGTTTATAGATAATAAACAAAGTGTATTGTATCCTCTAAAAATAGCCTTACCTGTTTTTAATTCACTGCTGGCACAAGAAGGTTCTGTATTCAAATTTAAATGTAAATCATTACTAGGTAAATCAGTTTCAGCCGTTGTAGGCGAACTTTTCTCCACACCTTTAGCATTCAACATAATTTGACTATGTGTTCTAGGCATTTTGTTTGGATGTCTCTCACAAAGCCTTGCGTCTTGTGAAAACAATTGAATAGCTTGAGCTGCTGCTTCGTTAGCAGACAAAGTATTTACCTTAAACACAAACTAAAACAAAATCATTTAAATTTAATTTAAAAATCAAATGTACCAAAAACTTACAGATTCACTAGATCTACAATAAATATTATTGCAATTCGAGTTGCCACAACCATCTATGAGCTGATAGAAATATCTCTCGATGAGCTTCTTAGCTGCTGCACGTTTCATTTCGTTGTCAGGGCCGTCTAAATCGCCCCTTTCGCCGATTTTGATATCACCACTTGACGAAGCCTCCGGGTTGGTCCTGTAGAGTACATTTTAATAAGTGAAACGTTGGAATCGAAATGAAACGAGCGACAAAGCCGCAAACCAAGTCGAAACTGACAAAGAGCCGTACGAAAATACCCAAAGACGATGACATTCAACATTTGACGTTTCAAACCTAACCTCAAACGGGCACAAACAAAACGTTATTTTTACCCGTGCGAATCGTCGGGGAGGCGTATTTTCGTATGGGGTTACGCAATGTTTACCTTGAAGCGTCGTCCGGGACCAGGTTTCTGTCCGGCGAGCTCATAGAATACGTGGGGAGCTATGCGAAGGATACTACGCGAGATTTTGGTTTTGAGGTTATGTTCGTGCGCGGGTTTTTTTTATTACATTTATGCGCGATTTTCGATGCGTGTATTTCTGGGTATATAAAGCTTCGAATCCGGTAGAGATTTTCTTTTTGAAACTTATATTTATTTGATCTTTAATCGGACGATTTTAGTTTATTTGACAGATGTCACTTTTTTACTAAAACGTCAAGAGCGTCATCGTTGGACAGATTTTGAACTAACACTAAAAATAAACTATTTTCTTTATTTTAAACGTATGTTTCGGGGAAATCGTCTTTTTATTGGCTACAAAAATAATGTTAGTTTACTTTTTATTATTATCCGTTTGAAATGTTTGTGTTGTCACGAATCATTTAAAATTATTATTACCCAAAAATATTAATAACCAAAAGATGGCGCTACGATAGATCGATTTAATTTTTTAATTTCTTTCTCAATAATTTAATAATAATCGTATCCGCCCCATTTTTTTAATTGTTATAGCTTTTAAAATATTTTATTTATAAAAGCGTATTCGATTTATTTTTTAATTAAATGGAATGTTTAATTTTTTTAGTAGTTATTAGCGCCATCTACTGATCCTTAATGCTAGCTACTGTTTGTAAAAGACTAATTATTGCTATCAGAAGATTAAATACTGCTAGTAAAAGACTAAAAACTGCTTGGAAAGAGGAAATACTATTTGAAAAAGTTGCCTACTGCTTCTAAAATGCTAAATACTACAGAAAAAAAGCACAACTTCCTTGGAAAAGACTAAATGCTGTTTTCAAAATAATAACTATTGCTTCCAGAACACTAAACACTGTTCTTAAAAGTTTTGACCTACTTGGACAGGCGGAATACTGCTTCCAAAACTACTTATTGCTTTTAAAGACTTTAATAATTGCTTGGAAAAGTGATATGCTTTCTAAAAAGCTACCTCATCGTGTGACAGATTTTGAACACTTAAAAATAAAGTATTTTCTTTATTTTAAACGTTATGTTTTGAGGAAATCGTCTTTTTATTGGCTACAAAAATAAGGTTAGTTTACTTTTTATTATTATCCCTTTGAAATGTTTGTGTTGTCACGAATTATTTAAAATTATTATTGCCCAAAAATATTATTGAGCAAAAGATGGCGCTACGATAGATCGATATAATTTTTTAATTTCTTTCTCAATAAATTTAATAATAATCGTATCCACCCCAATTCTTTAATTGTTATAGCTTTTCAAATATTTTGTTTATAAAAGCGTTTAATTTATTTTATGAGGAAATGTTTAATTTTTTAGTAGTTATCAGCGCCATCTAGTGGTGCTATCAAGTGATCCTGAATGCTTGATACTGTTAGCAAAAGACGCAAAAGACTAATTATTGCTATCACAAGATTAAATATTGCTAGTAAAAGATTAAAAACAGCTTGGAAAGAGGAAATACTATTTCAAAAAGTTGCCTACTGCTTCTAAAATGCTAGATACTGAAGAAAAAGACCACAAATTCCTTGGAAAAGATTAGACACTGTTTTATTGCTTCTAGAAAGCTAAATACTGCTGTTAAACGTTTTGACCTACTTGGACAGGCGGAATACTACTTCCAAGACTACTTATTGCTTTCAAAGCCTTTAATAATTGTTTGGAAAAGAGATATGCTTTCTAAAAAGCTACCTCATCGTTGGACAGATTTTGAACTAACACTAAAAATAAATTATTTTCTTTATTTAAACGTTATATTTCGGCGAAATCGTCCTTTTATTGGCTACAAAAATAAGGTTAGTTTACTTTTTATTATAATCCGTTTGAAATGTTTGTGTTATCACGAATCATTTAAAATTATTATTACCCAAAATTATTGACCAAAAGATGGCGCTACAATAGATCGATTTAATTTTTTAATTTCTTTCTCAATAAATTTAATAATAATCGTATCCACCCCAATTTGTTAAAGCTTTTAAATTATTTTATTTATAAAAGCGAGTTTGATTTATTTTATTGGGAAATGTTTATTTTTTATATTTTAGTAGTTATTAGCGCCATCTAGTGGTTATTAAAGTAAATAAAGCGAATTTAATGTATTAACGATTCATTTTATTTTCAAAAAATAATAATAATAAGGTGAACACCCACAGTGCAAGACGCTTTAAAAACAAATAATGAGAGATAACTGTACAAAAATACTGTGTGAAAAGAATGTATAAATTCCCAACGCGAAATAAAGGGGGCAACAAATTATTACCACTTTACGAAAAGGACTTATTTTTAGCAGGTAGTTCGTTTTTTACTATATATTAGTTAATAATAAATGCGAACATCGCTTATATAAACGGGTTTAAGTCTCGTTTAATTAAATTCCCTAAATAAAAATATAACAATATATTAATTAAATGTTTTGCTAGGTTTTACAAAATAGAAAACAATATTAATCGTTCTATCACTAAATATATTTTAAATTTAACAGAAAACGACTAAGCTTTTAATATTAACTACATAAATATTATAATTATATTATTTAAAAATATATACCATTTCTTTATCTATGTAAATTGTAAATATAATAACATTTCTTTGAAACTAAAATAACTCCTTGCTATTTAATAATAATATTATATATAAAAAAAAACATTTTAAAGGAATGTTCTGCTCATTTCAATAACTAGACTTAACTCCATTGCACCATTTTCTCCAATCAAAACAACAAATCTCTCTTAAAAATTCGAATTGCAGCAGAATTATTTATTCATTAATAAATTAAGAAAAATACAGACTGTTTTGTCCTAGGATCTTTCAACTGAAACGTTGAATTGTAAATAAAACCAACAAATATGAAGAGTATTTTCATATTTCTTTTCAAACCGCTTTAATAAAGCACCTATTTAAAAACTTTTAACCTTATTTTAATTTACTATATGGTAAAAAATTCTCATTTAAAAATATATCCTTTTTAAATCTATTTTTTTTAAATTTTCCATTTGATTTCGTTTTGCGCGCATTTTATAAAGGCACTTTTAACGCCGAGTTAAGTACTTTTACGCTTATAAAATTATTTGGAAGACACAACGTTTTTTTCTTTTGTTTACCTCTGTAAATAATGCGATTTTATATAAATTTCTTTTCTCGTATGTTTTTTGTACTTTGATTTCGGGTGAACACTGGTCTCACTTTGCGAACCTTCCCATCAATTGAGGATGAGTTTTCGTTACTAACGCTTGTAATTTCGCTAATTGATTCATCAGACTACTGTTGCTATCTTCAAGCGTTTCAATTTTCTTTTTGTACTCGGAATTTTCCGATACCAAGATATCCACTTTTCTTTCTAATTGATCCATGTATTCTTTTTTCTTTCTTCTACTTTCTTGAGCCGATATCTACAAAATTTAAATAAAAATTAATCTCATTATTTAATAATCAAATTAATTATGGTATAATTCAATCATCATGTCGTTTAAAAATCGTAATTTTTTTTTAATCGACTATAATGTCGTTGTTAACCATCTATGAACTAAAGATAATGTAAAATCTATACCTGAATGCTAGATACTGTTGGCAAAAAACTAATTATTAGTATCAGAAGATTAAATACTGCTAGTAAAAGACTAAAAACTGCTTAGAAAGAGGAAATACTATTTCAAAAAGTTACTTACTGCTTCTAAAATGTTAAATACTGCAGAAAGAATACTGCTTCCAAGACTAGTTATTGCTTTCAAAGACTTTAATAATTGTTTGGAAAAGAGATATGCTTTCCAAAAAGCTACCAACCGCTTGCAGAATGTTAGATGCTGCTGGAAAAGACTAATAACTGCTTGGAAAGAACAGCTTTGCTTCCCAAAAGCTACCTAATGCTGCCAGAATGCTAAATACTACTGGAAAAGGTTACAGGCTCTCTTTAAACGTTACATTCGGATTCACCTAATTTACCGATTTATTTCAGAATTTTTGGTAAAAATTCCACTTTGAGTTACTTACCGAAAAACCTATATTTTGTGTGCTAACCATATATTTTCGCAGCACATTTGGTTAAAGCGCATATTTTCGGGTAAAATACGGTTGTTTCTTAGGTTTTTGACGCACAACGACTAAAATGTCGTTGTTTACCATCTATAAACTAAAGATAACCTAAAATCTTTAACTTATTGGTTCCTGAATGCTAGATACTGTTGGCAAAAGAGAAATTATTGCTACCAGAAGATTAAATACTGCTAGTAAAAGGCTAAAAACTGCTTGAAAAGAAGAAATACTGCAGAAAAAGACCACAACTTACTTGGAAAAGACTAAATACTGTTGTCAAAATATTACCTATTGCTTTCAGAACGCTAAACACTGCTGTTAAAGGTTTTGACCTACTTGGACAGGCGGAATACTGCTTCCAAGACTACTTATTGCTTTCGAAAACTTTAATGATTGTTTGGAAAAGAGATATGCTTTTCAAAAAGCTACCTAATGCTGCCAGAATGCTAAATATTACTGGAAAAGACTAATAACTATATAGAAAGAAGAGTTATGCTATCAAAGAAAGGTACCTATTGCTTCCAAAATGCTAGATACTGGTGGAAAAGATTACAATCTGCTTGGAGAAGACTAGATAGCGCTAACAAACAACTACAAACTGATTGGAAAGATGAGATACTACTTCCATAAGACTACTTACTGCTATCAGAGCGCTATATACTACTAGAACAGATTACGACCTGTTTCGAGAAGACTAAATACTGCTAGGAGAAACTATTATCTGCTTGGAGAGACAAGATACTGTTTCCAACAGACTATCAACTACTTTCAGAATGCTAAATATTGTTGGAAAGACTACTAATTGCTTGGAGAAAGCTAAATATTGTTGGCAAAGACTATTTAATGCTTTCAGAAGACTATATACTGCTGCCAAAACATTACTAAGTGCTTGGAGATTACAATACTACTGGCTGAAGACTTCCATTACAGATTTAAAAATTGCTGCTACAACACTCGATTCTTTGTCACCCAGATGCGACATATCGTTTTAGAGGGGGGTAGGGCACATTCGGATACACCTAATTTACTGATTTATTTCAGAATTTTATGTAGAAATTCCACTTTGAGTTAGGTTGATCAACATTTAAACCAGTGCGAATTTCTCAAGAGGTCTTCAGACACATTCGGCTAAACCCAAATGTTTCTAGTTCTAGGTCTTGTGTTAGTTCTAGTTTTAGTTCAATAAAAATATGCAACATAGTGATATCTTATGCTAACTACTGCTACCTAACACTCACTACAACTAACATTAGATCTAAAACTAGAAACATTCAGGTTTAACCATGCGTCTTTAGACGAATATTTCTAGTTCTCGCAACCCACCCCAACCCATACGTTCAGCTACGATGCCCCGCAGACATCACATTAAGCAATTGGAGAGAGGTCTTCTTCTATTGAGGCGTAGAAGCAAGTACATCATAAAGCTGAAAATGTTTGGTTAGGTGGGACAACAGTAGCTCGCTGTCTAAAAGTCATAATCAAAGTATTCGACTGATATAAATTGACTCCTGACTTGATTATTGTCATGTATCACAAGCAAGCGGAGGGGAGAGGTCCAAAAATTGTCCCCTAAGTAACTTCGCAAGACAGTCGATCAAGATTGCATACGCCCAGAGTCGCCCATAACTACCTTTTGAAAGGTGAGCATACTAGAGATCAAACAATGGCAAACTAGAACTATCATCTATCTAGCATTAACAATACCAGCAATAAAAAAAGGCTATATGGTAGATAATAAATAAAGAACTAAAAGGGAATCAGTAATACAATATTAATAACCTTTCCAGCCCGGATGCTCAGAACTTCAATAATTATTTCTTCAAGGTTGCGGTGAATACAGTAAAAACTATCCCTGTTTTTTAATCTTCCGACGCACGGCTAAACCCGATACTTTCTAGTTCTAGGCCTAGTGTTAGTTCTACTTTTACACTAACGCTATCACTAGAACTAACACAAGACCTAGAACAACAATCATTGTTTCAATCTGAATGTTTCTAGTTTTCGATCTAGTGTTAGTTCTAGTATTAACACAGAGTCTATTGACACACAGTCTATCTAACGACAGATAGTCAGTCGTTATGCATCGAAAGCCTAAGAAAAACAAGGGTGTTTCACTTATAAATATACGTTGTAATCTCACCCAGTTTAGTAATAGTATGTTAAAAAACAAGTTTCGTAAGACACGCTTGAAATGCACGAATTCAAGTTGAAAAACGAGTGGCGACGCCACGAGTTTTTTAATGAATAACTGCTTTAAGTCTTATGAAACGTGTTTTTTATCCTTTTTTTTTTAACAAAATTAAAATAAATTTTGACAATGTAGGGAAATAGGTATGTAGCAGTTGGTGACACAATTTCTTGACAATTAGAAACTGTCAAAACACAAAATGTATTCACCTGAAAAAAATGTTTCATGTACACCTCCCAAAATAAGAGAAATTGCTCAGTGTTCAATGTCCTCATCATTGTGGACCTTGTATTCGATGCTAAGAACGTGTTTAAACATCCATAGACAAAAATTGTCACATTGACAACTAGAAAAATTAATCACCCAATGTTACCAACTTGAACTGGTTCCATAAAATGTTACTAAAATCTCATTACAGCACCCGTTTGAGTACTGTTAGAGCTTTCGTTACCGTCGCGAATTACAAAAAAATAACTTTACTTTTAAGTTTATCAGATTGATTTTGTGTGTGGCTATAAAATAAACAATATTGTAGTTATCCATGTTGCAAGGTGTATGTTAATAAAAGTCAAAAATAAACCTATTACTTGCGTTTATTCAGATTTGCACTGTGTTCGCGAACATAAGAATAAGGGGAATTCCAATGTTTATAAACACTACATTGAAACTGTGCTTAATATTAATTATAAAGATATAAAACTTTTACATAAATGTAATAAAAGTTAGAAAATGGATCTTCTTACAATTTTCAGTCTTTTTTTTGAAAGACTGTAAACTTAAATGTTAAAATTTTTCCCTCCCTCGCGAACACGTGTCTCCAACTTGTTGTTTTTCCTTTGTACGATCGGTTCAGTCTCTTTTCTTCTCGTTACTCCGGCGCATCGCTGCGAGACTTCTAACAAAGTTTTTTCAGACTTTCATTTATCGTTTTCGGTCATTTATTTGGTTGAAAATCTCGCAGCTCTCTTCTTCTTTCGTTTTCACTGTTTTCGTAAGGTTTTGTACATTTTTTTAAATATTTAAATTTAATTAGTTTTATTTTTTAGATTTAACTTTACAAAATTTTATATTCAACCTCTGTAACCTTTTTGACCTTCAAAATTTTTCACAATTAACTTTTGATTTCAATATGTTCAAATTTAAAATTTTCATCGCTTGTGAGCATCAGAAACACTGACTGTAAGTTATTTAAATTTAACCTTTTTTTGTTGTTTATTTTAAGTTTTCTGTAACTATTATCGATGCAAATCTGAATAAACGCAAACAAGAGATTTAATTTTTACTTTTATTAAAAAATAAACGATTTGTAGGTTAGGTGTTAACCGGTTTAATAGGAAACTGCATGGTTAATATTGCTTGTGACGTCACATCGAAACTTTAATATCATTTTTTCGGTATGTTCTACACTTTTCCGCTTTCTTTTTATTTTTAACGTGTTTTTTGGGTCATTTCACATTGATTAAAAAAAATCATCGATTTTTAAGCCACATAATGATTCTTAAATTTTTCCTTAATTATTATTACCTTATTTTTAATTTTCCTCCTTATTTTCTTTAACGATTTTTCTTCAGCTTTCGTAAGCGGTAAACGAGTTGGAACTGGATATCCCTCAGCTATTAAAGTTCGTTTTTCTTCCTCTGTTAATATCAAAGTTCCAGTTGAACCTTTCTGTTATCAAAATAACCAGAAACAATTAAAAATTCTAAATAATTTTAATTTTTTATTTACTTACAGGTTGAGTACTTATTAATGGGGTATTAATTGGTTGTCTCGTAGTATGTGTAACCATAACACGCGCGTTCGTCTTTCGAACACATGGTGAATGCGAATTATCTTCGCTATCTTCACTGCTACTACACGACGGAGGAGTTGGAGGCAGGTGAAATCTCGTTCCTGGTTCAATTTTCACGTTAATCTTTGAAAGTGAAAACTTTGGGGCGAAGACGTTATTAGAAGTTAACATTAAGTTGGAGTTTCGGATTATTCCGCAGGTACGTTTCTAAAAAATAATTTATTTATTCATCCTCTTAATTAAATGTATTGATAAATCTTACTGGTGGATCTGCTAAGAAAGAGTCCGCAAAATCATCGTTTTGTTGTGGAGATGATGGACAAGATGAGTGTACGCTATCCGTTTCACTTAAAGGTTCATCTTTTATTACCATTTCTGAGTTCAAGCGATGCGTTGGAATCATAGGAAAAAAATCTTCTTCCATATCTAAAAAGTTATTATTTTTAATTATTTTGCTTTTTAAGGTTAACATATGTTAGGTTGTCAAATTTTGACAGGACGATAATTTTAGAAGGTTATTCATAGATGGCGTAACAAATTTAATTTTTAAACAAATTATTACACAAAAATTAATTATTCAATTAATTAATTAAATAATTAATAAAAATTAAATAATTTTTGTATATAAAGTAATTTTTTGTAAAGGATTTGGAATTAATTTGAATTCACCAAAAGATGGCGCTAGTTTGATGGCGCGATTTTAAAATTAAATTTTACCTTCAATTCGTTTGCTGGATATCGGCGAATCCGGTAATGAATCCCCATCAGAAGCCAAACTATAAGAATGTTCCGTTTTAATGGGTCTCGTTCCTAAAGCAGCGTCTGTCATTAATCTATCGTGCAAAACCGGTGAAATTTCTTTGTCGAGGAAATTCCATTCAACTTGGAGATCAGCCGATGAGTTCACTCTTAACACTTCTTGCATTGTCTATAAACAAGAAAATTGCATAAATTATAGAAAAGTCAAAGAAAAAGAATTTCTTTGTGTATTTTTTTGGTGTATCAAGGAAACTGAATGAGTAATCATGATGTCATGCAGAAAATAAGCACATTGCAGAAATCAAAAGATTTCAAAATAAATTGAGTTTGGGTAATAAATCAAATAAGTTGAGGTAGATCAGTTTATTTATTCTTAAATATTTATTTCTTTAATAAATCAATCTGACAAAAAGGAGATATCAAAAGAATAATAAAAGTTTAAATTAATTAAACTCAAAAATAGATTTATTTTTTTACAATGTATTGTGTCGAAAATTCGCCAAATAAACAGTGTACTCGTAATAATTCAAAAATTATTTTAATATCAAATAAAAAAAACTGTAACTTTACAACTTTTGGGTGGGAGAGACACGCTGAAACACACACTTGTTCATTTCTGATTGGTTGAGTTCGTAGTGAATCACACGTCCTGAATATGCGCCGGCGTTGGTTTTAATAAAATTCGAATCTCGTCGTAATCAGAACCCATAAATAAAACTCAACGTCGTGAAAGGAGCATCTTTCAACTCGGCGCGATTCAAAGATTAGAGATTTTTATCTGGTACTTTTGCTTCAAAAACCGGGTCAAACTCTTCAACGATACACAATCGTTTTGTGACATTTCACAGTTGATTTTGACCTTTAAAAAAAAATCTTTCGATTGCGCGATTCGCGTTCAAGCTTATATCTAAAGGCAAAAAAAAATCTGTCGATGGTGAAAGTGGCAAAATGATACAATTTTTTTTTTTTCGTTGGGTTCAACGAGAACATAGAGAAAAGCGGCTTTCTAAAGTCTCTTGCGGTTTCATAAAACGAGGCTTTTTATAAATTACCGTGGGAGGTTTAATTTTATGGATCGCTTAATTACCGTATTGGCGTAAATTAATAAAAAATGAGATGTACCCGGACTTTGATGGTTGATAATGTTCTGTTTAATTTAGTTATCTATTAAATTAACGCAATTTTAATTGCGATTTTAAACTAAATTTTTTGAATGTTTTTAACACTTTGGTTTCGGGGAATTTTATCAAATGTGGAATAACCAGAATCGCGAATTTTTTTTTGGATTCATTTAAAATTATTTAAATATTTCAAAACTCCATTCTATGAAACATTTTTAATTTGTTTGAATCTCTAATCGAGTTTAACCGTCTGAAGACGCAAACGATGAGAGGAAGATTACAATGACACAATAGGAGGTGTTGATCACGTAGATCAATATTTAGCTAAAAATCTAATTTCAAGAAAATGGGGCAAGAAGATTTTCTTCCATCTTTTTTCCATCATTTAGATTTATTCAATCACGTGGGCTACATAAGTAGATGTGATAAGTCAACATGCACAGAACAATAAAACAAAATACAATAGTAAATTATACAGTGTGTCCGTAAAATAACGGATATAGGCGATGAAATCGTTGCAAACGGGTTACGGAAAAATTCCTAAAACGGGTCTGAAGATTTAAATTTTTTAACCAATCACTTTAAACAATTTCCTAAGTATCAAAAAATGGCGTAGTAAGTAGTTGAGCTCTTTAATACGACATATCCTGATCGTCAACTCATTAGCCAAAGTATGGTGAGCCTACCTGTGAGTAAATTAAAAACCATGGGCATCCCTTGAAACATTTCTCGAAGTCTGGCCTACCAAATGTTTCAGGGGAGGTTAAACAAAACGTGGTTTTAGCTGGGAAAGAAAACCCTCATCTTACTTCATGTTACTTCTTACTGTAAGGGGTATTTCACTTAACCCGTAGGGCTGGGTAGTCGGCGGATTTTCCGCCGGCGCTCGCGATAGTGCCATCAGTGTTGGTGGGTTCCGCGGGTGAAGTGAAAAATTATAGTGCAAGATGAGTAAGATAAGCAATCCCAAGAAGGAAGGTGGAAAAAAGGAGGTAGCGAAGGAGGGAAGTAAGATGGAAGGTGGAAAGGACAAAAAGGAGTCGGAGAAAGGAAAAGCAGGTACGTCAAAAATGGCAGAGGAGGAACAGTTAGCGTTTGGAAGAAGAGGCAATGTGGCTAGGTCTCCGCCGAAGGTGGCGCAATTAGTTGAGCGTATAGAGGAGGTTGTTCGTCCACTGATGTCCGAGTACGAAGAGCAAGGGGCAATTCCTAGAGAAAGGGCATCGTCGTTGCCGACGATGACCGAAAGAAAGAGAAAAAAGTGTGACTTAGATATCTCAGTGGAGCCGGAAAAGGATGTTAGTAGTCCACTTGAGCGAATGCGTGAAGCAGGACTTGCAGGGCTTTCTGATTAATGACCCGTCCAGGCTTTCAAAGAACACGAGGCTGACAATATTGGAGAGGTTTAATAAAGTAGAGGAATTGTTTAATGAGTTGGTGATAGAAAATGAGGTGAATAAGCGTGTTATTGAAGAGTTGAAAGCGATGCAAAGGGTACCGGTGGTGGGTGCGATGGCACCATCTTATGCTGGGGCGGTGTCTTCAAGAATGACGGGATCGGAAGCAAGAGGAAAGAATGTGATTATAGTCAAATGCAAAGAAGATGGAAAATTAGATAACAGCGAGTTGGTTAAACGAGCGGTGTGCGAGGATATGCTGAAGGGCTTGAACACTGTGAAGGTTAGGAATTTAAGGAAGATAAGGGAAAATGGAGTGGTGATACAAACGGAGACGAATGAAGATGTGGAAGTGATTATGAAGAGTGGTAGATTGAACGAGTTAGGTTTGAAGGCTGAAACACCGAGGAAAGCAGCGCCGTGCGTTATTTTGTACGATGTAGAAAAAGAGATTAGTACAGAAGAACTAGTACGCGAACTGGCCGTCAGAAATCTGGATATGACGGAGGAAGAGGTTAAGAAGGAGATAAAGATTAGGTCGAGGGACGTTCGTAGGGAGGGAAACAAGGATAAATCAAATGTTATTTTAGAGGTTTCGCCGGGTATAAGGAGAAGGTTGATTGGAAGGGGCAGGATTTTTGTGAGAAGCTTTTCGTACAAGGTGAGTGACATTGTGTTGGTGTTGCGTTGCAACAAGTGTTTGGCTTTTGGTCACGTTGCGAGGTTTTGTGAAAGGGCTGTAGTATGTAGAAGTTGTGGAGTGGAGGGACACGTCGGAAAGGATTGTAAGAATGGTGATAAACCTAAGACTTGCCCGAATTGCAAGGTTAGGAGTAGGGACGCCGGACATTTGGTGCTTGATACGGGGTGTCCGGAGTATAGGGGGGCGTTGGAAATGAGTAGATCGCGTATAAACGATGGGTAGAGAGGGTTGTGGGTTTAAGTTTTGGGAGTGTTTCTAGTCACGTTTTGAATTTGTGCTACTTTTTGGAATTATTGTTAGGATAGGATGTTTTAAGGTTTTGTGAGTGTGTTTTAACGTTTTTTTGTTTTCCGATATTTTGTTGTTTAGAATTTCTTTTGCGAAAATGAGTGAGTTCTTATATTGCATGATGATGTAAAAACGGTAAAAGGGCAAGGCCCATAGACCGTAAAAGGACTGTAGTGATATTTTTGTTAGTGTTTGTTTGTAAGGGGTATTAGGTCTAATTTGGACATTAGTAAATCAACGGTTCACAAAATTTTAAAACCCGCAAAATATCATTCCTATCAAGTAAACCTCATTAAAGAGCATTTAGTCGTAGTTTTTGCAACAACACTTTTACAACGAAAACGAAGACTTTGCAAAAACATAATTGTTACCGACGAGGGAACATTTACATTGAGTGGACAAGTAAATAGACAAAATTGTCGATATTGGGCTACCCAAAATTCACATTGGGCAAGAAAGTCACACTCAATATCCGCAAAAGATGGTATGGAGCGAAATAGTACGGGATACTGTCCTGGGTTATTACCTTTTTGATGAAACCTTAACTGGAGACAGATGTTTAGATTTTTTCAAAACGATATCATTCTTTTCATAACAGCCAGATTTTCCGATAATGTTAACCCAACCCTATTCTAACGGCTGTTATTCCAATAAGGCGCACCACCACACTTCAACAAGCTATACTAAATCACTTTTTGACACTTAGGAAATTGTTTAAAATGATTGGTTACCATAGTTACTCATGGCTACTGCTATTTTTATCATGTTAAGCAAATTTGAATAGTTAAACTTTAAACTAATTTTTCTCGAAAATTTTCTTATGTAACTAATATATTGACAGTACTGGATTCAAAACAATATCCTCTTTCATATTCCGCAATAAAAATGGGGTATTGCCATTTACAAAAAATTTAAATCTTTAGACCGTAATGATTTTATCGCCTATATCCGTTACTTTACGGACACACTGTATAATACGTTATAACTAATAAAAATCACTACTTATCTAAAAATTCCTGTCTTGAATAGAACACAGACTCTAAGAAGTACCGTTTTACAAGTTGTTTAAATTTTTTGGGGCACTCCTGAAATCTAATCGACAAGGGTAATCTATTATAAATTCTTGGGAAGTCATAAAAGGGGCTTCTTTCAAATGTAGAGGTGACATGTCGAGAGAGAATGAGATTATCTCCACCACGAGTATCATATTTGTGAGCAGAAATTACAAAACGACTTATATTAGTCTTTACATAAACCAAAGCCTTAATAAAAGCACCCTCCATTGAAAGCAGAACTATTAACCTCAAAACAAGTTAAATACCTAGGGGTAATACTAGACAGTAAATTAAACTGGATCTCACACTTAGATAAGGTGAGGAAAAAAAACCATCATGGCAAACCAGATCTCGCTCCTATGAAGGAACTGGGGTCTCAAACCACGAATGGCTCATTGGGCCGACGTAACAATAATCAGACCCATGGTCGCCTACGCCTCATTGGTTTGGTGGCCAAAAACAAAACATAAGACAACACAACAACAGCTGGCAGAAATCCAGCCGTTAGCATGTCCTAACATAACGGGTGCAATGAGATCCTGCCCGACGGCTGCTTTGGAAGCCCTACTCGGTCTCACACCGCTCCATTTATGTATACAAAAGGAGGCAGCTTCAAGTGCCTTATCACTGAAAACAGTTTCTTCAGAACAGAAACCTCAAGAAACAGAAATCCTCAAGGACCCATGTCTAAATCACCTGATTGAAATTAAAACGGATCTTATACCGACAGAATACAATTTCAACCAGCCATATAAGGTCATATTTAGAAGCAGGGATGATTGGGCGAAGGGAGGGCCTCAACTAAATAGCCTGGTATAGCGATGCTTCAAAGACAGTTAGATCCGGAGTAGGTATGGGCATCAGTGGCCCAAACAGCCACATTAATCTGCCCCTCAGCTCGGACATAACAATTTTCCAAGCAGAAGTTCTTGCTATAAACTTCTGCACCGCTTTGAACCTACACAAGGGACAGAAAGGTGCATGCATAAACATTTTCACAGACAGTAGGGCCGCCTTAAAGGCAATTCAGGCCTACACGTGTGACTCCGCATTGATCAGAGAGTGCACCAGCAACCTGAGAGAACTCGCTAGGGGCAATGATGTTACCCTATGGTGGGTTCCAGGTCACACCAACATTGAGGACAATGAGAAGGCGGACAAACTGGCCAAAGAGGCAGTGAACACGCCCTTCATTGGACCCCAATCTGGCTGTGGACTACAAAAAAGCCACCTAAAACAAATAATCACCAATTGGGAGGTCTCAAAGGTAGCCTTACGCTGGAAAGAACTTCCAGGTCACAGACAAGTAAAGAGTATGATAACTCCGTCGCAAACAAAACCAAAGAGGTTTTATGCCTCAGCAAAGGGGATCTAAGGATGCTCTCCTCTTGCACATTGGACAAGCTGAGGATCCAACTTGTCGACTTTGTAACGACGAGTTAGAATCAGCTGAACATATACTGTGCAATTGCGTCGCCAGAGGCCGTCTAAGATACAATATTTTCGGAAAAACTTTTTTGACACCTACCGACATAAAGGTTCAAGACCTAAGCGCAATACTAAGATTCATCAACGACCTACATTTACGCTAAACCTTTGGAGGGCTAAAGTTACAATAGATCTTATAGGTCGCGGTAACGAGAGGGGCCGCTCCCCTCAGCCCGGCAGCAATAATAATAATAATAAGCCTTCGATACATAGATGCATGGCAAGGTGAGTATCGAATGACTCCTGAAAGCTTCCCTACGTGATTCCCTGCCATGTAAGTCGAACAATAATCTAATGACGCGTTTCTGTGCCACAAACACGCGATTCGACTCAGTCGTAGCACCCCACACTACTATATTATAGGAAATAGAGTAATTAAACTTTTTTTAATTTCAAAATTGCATAATAGGCTGAGTTCATTTTCTTGCACACAGTTGTATGTAATTTTCAAACGATCCAACATCAAAGAAAGAAATTGTGTATGTTGCGCAATTAATAGTTTATCCTCAAAACTAGACGGCAATGTTTGACACTTGTAAAAACTGATACAAATGATTTTATCAACATTTAACGTAATCCTATTACGCTCAGACCATACAGAAAACTTTTTAACTCGTTCGCCATGGCGTAGTATAGAATTAGTACCTCACTGGCTACTCTACTTTGACCGGCGTAGCATCAATGAGTGCCTCAATTCATTCAAAATTCAAAAAGTCTAGTCAAAAATACTTATATATGTTTTATAATTTTATTACAGTGTATTTTATAAGGATTTATGACAAAACTTCAAAACTATAAATATTAGAAAATAATTATGTATTTTTGACCAACCCAAATGATGATATTTTTAAATTTTTTTTGCTTTATGTATAAAAAAAAGACATAGAACACAGTAATTCTTATTACAACCTAGACAGTACTACTTGCTTCTGGTTGCTTTATTTTGAGTTACATTTCTACCGAACTGTTCTGTATTGTTGGCATAGCAAATTACACATCGATTTCTCTTGTGTTCTTTCAATTTTTGTAAGTTATTTGTTTCTTCAGGCTCCGCAGGCAGGTTACTCGTAGATAAGAGTGTTTCGGCAAACTGTTCTCGAAATTCAATGACGACAATCTTACTCTGTGTAATTTCTTTGAATAAAAAAATACATTGACCAATGCAGAATCTAAAATTAGTTCAATAGCTAATTTTCGATACCATTTAGTACCTGTTCTCAGGCAATGTGAATATACTTTTACGTAGTCAGATAAGTAAATATAAACTTTCGAGTTATTGTACCTAGTCAAAAATAGCTAAAAATTGTTCTATTTTCGTTTCATGTTGTTGAACTCAAATGATTTCGTCAGTATGTTTTGTTGTGAGTAACAACACATCACGAGCATCTTTTCATTTTACCATTACAATACCACAAGTGTTTTTTTTGGGCTTTTATTTCTAGAAGGTTCTTTAGTAACGATAAAACAATATTTGAATAAGCATTCCCACCTCCTTGGTCATCTTTTCCACGGTACACCTGGAAATCATATGTGTATCCACCTGTGGTGCATAATTTGTATGTATATCTTTATGCCAAATTTATGTTCCTGTTTTTTATGTACTGTTTGAACCTTAGACGTCCACGGAAGGGCACTAACGTTTCATCAAGGCATATGCAGGAGTCGAGCGTAAGAACGTTTTGAAATCTTTTTGCTATTTTTTTCATCAACGGTGTCACCTTTCGGAATCTATCATTAGAAAAACTTGCATCTTCGTTATTGTTGAAATGCCACATCTACAATAGCTGTTCAAATCGATTTCTTGGCATCACACTTTTCACTTTATTGGAATATAAAATATTGATACTCCAATAAGCCTTTAGACGTGGCAATTGTATTAATGTGTAGTTTAGGTGTTTGTTGTATTAGTGTGGATGGGCCACACGATAATACCTAAAAAAATGTGAGATACAAACTTTGAATATCTTTTTTTCACTAATTTTATCATTTTTTGAAAATCTGCTTATGGCACCATATTTGTCTATCAAGAAACAACATACAACAAAAAAATCAGACATTTTGATATAGAAAGCTGATAAAAATTCGCTCCTTAAGTGATTAAACAGCGTTATTATCCTGAGTCCGGTATTTCAAAGAGATATTGATGGAGAACGGTTGCAGTGAGTGAATAAAAAGCCGAATATTATATATACATACATATTATGTAATCAAAGAACATTGAGCAGATGTTATGGAACAGCCTGAAGCAGAAGCCTTATCGCTTGCAAACGCTACAAGTCTTACGCCGATACTACATCAATATCAAAACTGCATAGTCTTTAAGAACAGTACATAAAGCTTCATTGTTATATGTAATGGTCAGTTTGGATGGCCAATTCGAGAATGAAAGTGATAACTAATCAAGTCCCTGCCACCACAGTCTGCATTGAACTGGATCTCGGGATGATGTCCTGAATATGGCTTATTCGATTGGCAACAAACGTCTTCCAGCGTCAAATTCAATCAATTCAAGCCATTTAAGCACTATCATGATTTTCAGTTTAAGGAATGATGAGAAGCTTGACATCAGGAATCTTGCTAAATCCGTCAATAGAACAGCACCACACAACTCCAGTCAAGGTATGGAAATAAGTTTCAACGGGGCAACCCTAGACTTAGCACAGACAAAATTTAGTTTAATAGTATTACCAAATAAAGTACTGCGCAGATAGGACACCGGACAGTAGCCCACTGAAGAGGCGTCCCAGAAGAGATGAAGTTCCACAGTCTCATTTGATGATGGATGTAATTGTCGTGGAATCTAAATTTTGACAGAAGTGAAACTTGGATTTTAGCGACCCATTGGATCATAAATATGAGCTATGCTTGATAATAAGGTACACGAGGTCGCTTGCGGAAAAGTCGACAGATACAGATTCAAAAATTCTACAGTTTTCAAGAAAATTTATGATTTAATTTGATTACGCCGAGGCGCTATATCGCTATCATATCTACAGTATTTTTCTAACTTTATGTAAAGATATTCAAGCAACGGCATCTTTAATCGCATCCTTTAATTGATCAGTAGTGGCATTTATTTGAGCTGTGCGATAAACAATTTGTTTCAATCGGTCCCATAGGAACAAATCCATTAATGTTAAATCTGGACTCCTAGGAGGCCACTAAACTGGTCCTTGTTTCCTAATCCAGTGGTCTGGAAACGTATGGTCTAACCATTGTCTAACCGTTGCCGAATAATGTGCTGGACATCCATCTTGTTGAAAATAAAATGAACGACTGTATTCTAATGGAAGATTGTCTAATACACCGTCGAGGAAATTTCTTAACATAGCTAAATAACTATTCGCATTACAAGTAGTGTCAAAGAAGTATGGCTCTATTATTCCGTAATAAGAAATGGTGCACCATACATTTAGTTTAACACAGTACTGACGCCTCCGTGGTATTCGAAAATACGGATTAGAGTCTTTCCAATATTGTGCATGTTGCGAAGCCACAACACGATTGGTCCAAAAAGTTGATTCATCAGAAAACATTATTTTCTTATGAAATCCTCTTTCCATACAGCCAATCCACACACAAAAATCCAAACATTTTGCTTCTGAATTTATGGACGTATCTTGTTGTGTTTTAATATCTTCTGAATTTGCGACAGTTTACCAAATTGTAGATTTTCAGCTCTTCTTCTCAATGATAATTTCGGGTGTTCCTCTACTGAATGTAATGCCAACAATATGCTTGCATCATTTTTATCGTATCTCTTGGTATTCGCAACAATGACCCAGTGCTTGAAAACTTCAAAATTATTTTACGGCAAGTAGTCTCAGAAACGTACACATTGGAGAATTTTTCATTAAATTCCTGAATAACTCGACGATAACATTTTTCGCCTTTCCCATAACATTGCACCAGTAAATATTTTGCTGTAAAGTAAGCATTTTAAGCTGACAATACTACGGCTAATAAAGTATAAAAGCGAAGTGTCAATAAAGCTTATCACTATCAACGCCTACTAGTACAAAAATGATCACAAATAAATAAAAGTAGGCCGATCTTTTCGAGAATTGGTATTAGAGACTACCTTTTATTTTTGAACAACTTTTCCTAGTAACTTATTTCCTTATCTTCTCAAATAAATGCACTTTACTTTTGTACCATTTAAAATTTTTTCAATTTTCTGAACACCGCGTATAAAATGTGTTAAATGTTTCTATCCCAATCTTACTCTAAGAACTAGCAATTTTTTTTATCAAGATTAACTTTTTTCGATAAAATTAAAAATAAAAAAGTTTATCCTATTCAACACCTTTTCCGTGGACATACTGTACAATCTTTCTAGTTCTAGGTCTAGTATTAGTTCTAGTTTTACACTATCGCTATCACTAGAACTAATACAAGACCTAGAACTAGAATCATTCGGATTTAGCCGTCTTGAGAGACGTGCGGCTAAATCCGAATGTTTCTAGATCTAGGTCTAAAGTTAGTTTTAGTGACAGTGTTAGTTAGCGCTAGTTAGCATAAAATATCGCTATGTTGCATATTTTTATTGCACTAAAACTAGAACTAACACTAGACCTAGAACTAGAAACATTCTAGTTATAGATAGTTATAGATATTTTCTAGTTCTAGGTCTAGTGTTAGTTCTAGTTTTACGCTAACACTATCACTAGAACTAACACAAGACCTAGAACTAGAAACATTCGGGTTTAGCCGTCTTGAGAGATGTGCGGCTAAATCCGAATGTTTCTAGTTTTCCGTCTAGTGTTAGTTGTAGTATTGCACTAGCACTATCTCTAGAACTAACACAAGACCCAGAACTAGAATCATTCGGGTTTAGCCGTCTTAAAAGACGTGCGGCTAAACCCGAATGTTTCTAGAACTACGTCTAATGTTAGTTTTAGTGACAGTGGTAGCTAGCGCTAGTTAACATAAAATATCGCTATGTTGCATATTTTTATTGCAGTAAAACTAGAAGTAACACTAGACCTAGAACTAGAAACATTCTAGTTATAGATAGTTATAGATATTTTCTAGTTCTAGTGTTAGTTCTAGTTTTACGCTAACACTATCACTAGAACTAACACAAGACCTAGAACTAGAAACATTCGGGTTTAGCCGTCTTGCGAGACGTGCGGGTAAATCCGAATGTTTATAGTTCTCGGTCTAGTGCTAGTTGTAGTATTGCACTAGCACTATCTCTAGAACTAACACAAGATCCAGAACTAGAAATCATTCGGGTTTAGTTGTCTTAAAAGACGCGCGGCTAAACCCGAATGTTTCTAGATCTAGGTCTAATGTTAGTTTTAGTGACAGTGTTAGCTAGCGCTAGTTAGCATAAAATATCGCTATGTTGCATATTTTTATTGCACTAAAACTAGCACTAACACTAGACCTAGAACTAGAAACATTCTAGTTATAGATAGTTATAGTTATAGATATTTTCTAGTTCTAGGTCTAGTGTTAGTTCTAGTTTTACGCTAACACTATCACTAAAACTAACACAAGACCTAGAACTAGATACATTCGGGTTTAGCCGTCTTGAGAGACGTGCGGCTAAATCCAAATGTTTCTAGTTCTCCGTCTAGTGCTAGTTGTAGTATTGCACTAGCACTATCTCTAGAACTAACACAAGACTTAGAACTAGAATCATTCGGGTTTAGCCGTCTTAAAAGACGTGCGGCTAAACCAGAATGTTTCTAGATCTAGGTCTAATGTTAGTATTAGTGACAGTGTTAGCTAGCGCTAGTTAGCATAAAATATCGCTATGTTGCATATTTTTATTGCACTAAAACTAGAACTAACACTAGACCTAGAATTAGAAACATTCTAGTTATAGATAGTTATAGTTATAGATATTTTCTAGTTCTAGGTCTAGTGTTAGTTCTAGTTTTACGCTAACACTATCACTAGAACTAACACAAGACCTAGAACTAGAAACATTCGGGTTTAGCCGTCTTGCGAGACGTGCGGGTAAATCCGAATGTTTATAGTTCTCGGTCTAGTGTTAGTTCTAGTATTGTACTAGCACTATCTTTAAAACTAGTACAAGACCTAGAACTAGAATAATTCGGGTTTAGTCGTCTTGAGAGATGTTGTTAATGAATTTTCTACATTTGTGTTAATTTATTTAATTATTCGTTTTAGTTTACTGTAAATCCCCGTTTTAAAAACAAAATTAACTGCAAACAGTTGTTAAAATCATCATCATAACCATTTCAACACCTTTTCCGTGGACATACTGTACAATCTTTCTAGTTCTAGGTCTAGTGCTAGTTGTAGTATTGCACTAGCACTATCTCTAGAACTAACACAAGACTTAGAACTAGAATCATTCGGGTTTAGCCGCCTTAAAAGACGTGCGGCTAAACCCGAATGTTTCTAGATCTACGTCTAATGTTAGTTTTAGTGACAGTGGTAGCTAGCGCTAGTTAGCATAAAATATCGCTATGTTGCATATTTTTATTGCACTAAAACTAGAACTAACACTAGACCTAGAATTAGAAACATTCTAGTTATAGATAGTTATAGTTATAGATATTTTCTAGTTCTAGGTCTAGTGTTAGTTCTAGTTTTACGCTAACACTATCATTCGGATTTAGCCGTCTTGAGAGACGTGCGGCTTAATCCGAATGTTTCTAGTTTTCCGTCTAGTGTTAGTTGTAGTATTGCACGAGCACTATTTCTAGAACTAACACAACACCTAGAACTAGAATCATTCGGGTTTAGCCGTCTTAAAAGACGTGCGGCTAAACCAGAATGTTTCTAGATCTAGGTCTAATGTTAGTTTTAGTGACAGTGGTAGCTAGCGCTAGTTAGCATAAAATATCGCTATGTTGCATATTTTTATTGCACTAAAACTAGACCTAGAACTAGAAACATTCTAGTTATAGATAGTTATAGTTATAGATATTTTCTAGTTCTAGGTCTAGTATTAGTTCTAGTTTTACGCTAACACTATCACTAGAACTAACACAAGACCTAGAACTAGAATCATTCGGGTTTAGCCGTCTTGGGAGACGTTCGGCTAAATCCGAATGTTTATAGTTCTCGGTCTAGTGTTAGTTCTAGTATTGTACTAGCACTATCTTTAAAACTAGTACAAGACCTAGAACTAGAATAATTCGGGTTTAGTCGTCTTGAGAGATCTTGTTAATGAATATTCCACATTTGTGTTAATTTATTTAATTATTCGTTTTAGTTTACTGTAAATCGCCGTTTTTACACAAACAAACTCAACTTAACTGCAAACAGTTGTTAAAATCATCATCATAACCATTTCAATGAACAGTTTCTATTCATAGATGAAAATATAATAAAGAAGATCTCTTCAAAACGGAGTTAATCGTTTAAACAGTCCATCGAAAACGACCATTATAAAAGTCATTAACCCTTTTTCCGGTCACAAAAATCTATGAAGCGTCGTCCAATTCGTTTATGTTGTTGGGTGCAGTTTTGTTATCATCGGTTCCGTTCTTTATGAATCACTATTTATTTTATGTACATTTTAAATTCGGTTGATAGCGAAAAGAATATTTTTAAGGCAAATTAAGTTAAAAGCGGCGACTTTTTAAGTCAATATTTTACCACGCTTCCGGTTTTAAAAATTCGTCTCACGTAAAAATGTACCTGGTCACGATAATCTCTCGACGTGAAAAGGGTTTTTAAAATCCTGTATCCTGTGTTTAAAGATAAAAGATGATGGGATCTAAGGAATGAATGAAGATTATGAGTTGAATTATTTAGTGAATTAAAGGAAATTTTTATGGTAACTTTTGGTCATCTTTGTACGTGTTAAAAGAAATTCGAAAGGTAAACGAAGTGGATGGCTCAGTCTTGAAGTCAATGCACTCGCTTTTCTTCACGGTAGTGATTTTGAGCCTTCACCTTGTCCATTCCGGTCCAATGCCGACGTACATTAGCAGGTTTTCGAGGTGTAGCATAAATTCTAAAAGCTACCTACTACTGTAATGGTTATAAAAAGGGGAAACATTCTCACGTGATTCTCGGTTGATTTAAATTTTATTAATCAACTCTTTTTTCATTTTGTTTCCTTTATTTTATTTTATAACCATTCTATAGGTCAATTACGTTCCCTATCTTATCTATTCCCCTCCGGACGAATAACTTTCAATAAACGTCCGGTGGAATGCCGAAGAACTAGTGACGTAATTCGCCGTCGATTAACAGGCTTCGTCGCAACTTTAAAATACCGTTTCGAACCGACTCAACTGATCCGTGTCTAAAGTTTGAAGGAAGAGAACTCACGACGATTCATTTTAACATTTTATTTAAAATTTAACATTTTCGACAAACCTCTTTTTTCATCACTTTATCGTTTGGGCAAAGTTCCGTTAAGTAAACGTTTCACGTGAAGCGTTGAATTCCTGTTAGACAATTTATTAACAATTCCTCGACGAAGACGTTTACAGGAAAGAGAGAATGAATGTTTGCTGTAAAATGCTTTAAAATGTAGTAGTACTTTCGCCTTAATGTTTAATTTATATTGCTTTTTTTTTGATTTGATAGAAATCCGCAAGCGACGTTCACTCGGAGGAATTCCAACGGAATGAAGAATCAAAAGGTTATTGTACTTGAGAAACCGTCGAATAATGGGGGGCCTTTCACGAGACTTGACTGGTATTGTGAGACGAGGTTTTGTCATAAAACTAGGGCATGGATATTGGCGAAAATTACTTAATTAGTCGGTAAGTATGCATTTTCATTTCTTTGAGGAGTTAGATAACTCAACCAATAAATATTAATGAAAAATTACCCGACATAAATAATTTTAACAAAAATAATCCATTACTTACTTATTCGAACAACTTTTAAAGTAATATAGTACGTTATTGTTTAACGTTTATACAAATTACAAAGTTAATGCAGTTTCGCAAAGAAATTTCCACGTAAAAAGCATTTTTTTAGATAAGGAACGACATTTTACATATTTCTCGATGTTAAATTTTACAAGCACACGATTTCCAACTCTTTGTTCATTACGCAACCCAAATAATACAAATACTTATTTAAAAAAAATAAGCGACTACATCAAACGATTTCATATTACGTCACGGCTTATTTTCAGCTTCTTAAAAATTGAAGTGGAATCACTTACTTTAATTAAAAATTACAACATTGTTTTCTTATCTTAACGAACAACGGATATTGGATATTAATTTGTAAATTTAATATCCGGAAGTTTTTATATCAATAATTGGTTCTAAGAATAGATCGTGATGTCTCGAAAGAAAAGTGTTGAAATCCGGTAAAGGTGAAAATGATCGGTTTTTAGAAAGAGGGTCGGCATCATTGGACTGAAGTGAAAGAGAGAGAAAGGTCTCCGTTATGCTATCTTTATAACCCGCAGTATTTCGCTTGAGAATCATCAACGTTCGGCGAACAATTGTAAAACTCCTATTTTTATAGATATATAGGTAGTGTAAATATATTTATACAGGTACAAACGCCCACGTGTTCACCTTTGTGCGATAACGACGGGGTTTGAATATTGCGAATAATTCGCGGGCGAACTGATAATTGTTATCTTTTTGAAACGGTAATAAACAGAAATTGTATGAGTTTTCATAAAAAAATAAACTACGTGCCAAAAAAATTGCAACACCTTGAAAGAGATGAGTCACAAAGCTGAACTTTTTACAAGTAATTTGTATTTATTTCAGTAGTAAATCAATTGAAAAAAAATATCAATAAAGTGTTACTACCCCACGATTGTTCACGCATTGTCTAAACTTTGCAAAGCATGCTCTGAATGAGATAATCAATGATATCTTGTGGAATCTCATCCTAGGCTGGCTATAGATGATGACGAAGTTCCTGCAAGGTTTGCTGCTTGTGGTAAACATTTTGTATAGCTAAACACACATGTACAGGGTGTCCCAATTTCGATGTCCGCATAGACCATCTCCGAAACTAAAAGAGATAGAAAAAAAGTAGCTGACATGTCATGATCTCGTTTTTCGAGAAAATGCTAATGCCGAAAACTCCGAACAGCTATCGTCTTTTGTTTTCGCCCTATCGGCAAAAACTGAAAATTTTGCAAAAACGACAATCGCGAATATCTCACCATCTTTTATTTTCGAGATTTTAGACGTAACTTTATTTTTTTAAATGGAAACCATAGTTGGCTATGACTTAAAATAATTTGTTATTTTTTTCTGATAACAAATATATATAGTTTGTGGGGTATATTTCTTATAGTTATTGAATAATTAACAAAAATTCATTTTGTTCCATCTAAATCTAATGTATGTATTTAAAAGTTAATGTTGCTATGGTGATAACTAAGGCACGGAACTTTTGTGACAAAAGAATACGATTTCCCCCTCCACTTGTTCTCAGTGGCTTCCTAGAAAACTAGCCAATGAGAACAAGTGGAGGGGGGAAATCGTATCGTTTTGTTACAAAAGTTTCGTGCCCTAGTGATAACCATACATACTATGATGGAATATAATGTATCAATTTTTTTTGTTCTTTCTAAAACTATTGTATGTATTTAAAACTTAATGTTGTTATGGTGATAACCATACCATGAGGGAAAGCATTGTTTTTAATTATTGTCAATGTTAGTAGCAAGGAGTTTGTAGTAGTATTTAAAAATTCACTAACAACTCTGGCATTATGTGCTGGTGCTCCGTCATATTGAAAATATATCATTTGAGACATATTTAGTGCCAAATTGTCGACCAAAGGCTCAAGTGCTGCCTTAATATATTGAGGTATTTCTCTGAGTTTAAGTTTTTCTATTATCTATTATCTAAAAGGGCACACCATACATTGAACCCCAAGCTTCTTTGAACACTCAGAAACTTCTTCGGTTCAGATAACATTTTGAACAAACAGCAGACTATTTAATTTTTCTAAATATCATCTACAAAATTCTAATCTTCGATTGACATCTCCGGCACGTAAATAAGGAGTTAGCCCCGCTTTGTATGGTTTATACTTATTTTTCTTTCATATTCGGGAGCAACGGCTTTTGGGTCAGACGTTGCAATTTCTCTTGCAGGTCATTTTGGTATGTTTTTGTATGCGGTTTGGGGAAGGACCAAATATCTATTAAATTTTCTGCTAACCGGCTGAAGGTTCTTACATGCGGTTGTCTTCTTTCTGGATATCTTGTGAAATAAAATTCCGCGGCTAACGTCGCATTCTTATCTGATAACATATAGCATTCCATCATGTTACATTTTTCATAATTTTCGAAATTCATTGTAAAGTTTTATTCAGTTTTGTTATATTTTGACACTTAACATGCTGGTGCATCGAACCAGCACATAATGCCAGAGTTGTTATCGAATTTTTAAATACAAACTTTGGCAATTATTTGATACATTATGTTGCATCATAGTATGTATGGTTATCACCATAGCAACATTAACTTTTAAATACATACATTAGTTTTAGATAGAACAAAATGAATTTTTGTTAATTATTCAATAACTATAAGAAATATACCCCACAAACTATATATATTTGTTATCAGAAGAAAATAACAAATTATTTTAAGCCATAGCCAACTATGATTTCCATTTAAAAAAATAAAGTTACGTCTAAAATCTCGAAAATAAAAGATGGGAAAAAAATTCTACCTACTCCACTGAATTCTTCGTAAAAAGTTGCCCATATAATGTTTTATTTATAATACTCCATCTTTGATAATAAGTGAGATATTCGCGAATGTCGTTTTCGCAAAATTTTCAGTTTTTGCCGATAGGGCGAAAACAAAAGACGATAGCTGTTCGGAGTTTTCGGCATTAGCATTTTCTCAAAAAACGAGATCATGACATGTAAGCTACTTTTTTTCTATCTCTTTTAGTTTCGGAGAGGGCCTATGCGGACATCGAAATTGGGACACCCTGTACACACACATTATATCCCACACATGCTCGATTTAAACCTAAATCCAGAGAGTGAGCTGGCCAGGGGAGAATTTCTACTCCTTCTACTTGTAGGAAGTTCTGACTAACAATAAGTGGGCATTATCCTGATAGAACATGATGTCAGGGAGTTTGTTTACCCTGGGTATAGGTATACTAGTGGGCCTATCCGGCCATTTCTAAAAATCCGGCCAGATACCGGATAGTTACCAAATATCCGACTTTGGTGGGATATTAAAAACCTATTACTTCCACCATTCACAGGAATTAGTATCTCTTTTAGGTGCTGGATACTGCAGATAATAATCAAGTTCAACTCCAATAGGACTTTTTTCATTGAATACAACTTTATTTATTTCAGGTTTGTCATTAGCAACCTCATTATAACAATCCCAATATATTACGCAGGATATTAGGAGACAGTCTAGCGACCTGAGGAGCCTCCATCACTTATGTAAACTAGTAAGGAATCCGGCTTTATATGCGGAATATAAGGATTAGCTGAGATGTCATTTGGGGTCTATTGAGACTGCCAAAAAGATGTACTATAGAAAATAGCATGGGACCTGGCCCGACAGGAGCATTCCATAGACAAAATTATTACAGCGACTAATACCTTTATAGGTGATAATGGTGCCGAGGTCTCAGCTCCCATTGATATTGCTGAACTTTTTAATGAATTTTTTATCAATTCTGTTGGAAAATTGGTGAGCTGCTCGACTGTAAATGTTTCTGAGGCACTAATAAGCATAAAAAATAATGACAGCTCACTTTTTCTAACTCCAGTTACAGTTTCAGAAGTTGCTAACATAATTAAGTCCGTGGCTATCAAGCACTCGAGCGGTTGTGATGAGATACCTTGTTCCTTGTTGGGCAAGGTATCTCACATTGTAACTGATACATTGACAGCTCTTATTAATGAGTCGTTTGTATGCGGGGAATTTCCGTGTGAGTTCAAGATAGGCTCCATAACCCCCATTTTCAAAAAGGTAGATCCTTCAGTGATGTCCAATTATAGACCTGTAGCTGTTCTTCCTGCAATTTCAAAGATTTTTTAAAGAGCATTTTTTACGCGACTAAATAAATTCTGGTATTTGTGGCCCAGAAGAAAGTCATTAGGTCGATGTTTGATTTGTCTTATAATGAATCATGTAAGGAATCATTTCGAAAGAATCGCTTATTAACCATGCCTTGTGTTTATATTCTGCAATCACTCTTATATATAAAGAAACACCTTACGGAGTTTGCTAGGAGTGGTGATATAAATACTCAATACCCCACTAGGCAGGCTAGCAATCTGTACATACCGAAATGCCGACTGTCTCTCACCCAAAATAGCCCTCAACATATGATGATTCGCTTATACAATCATTTGCCGATAACATTTAAGAGGCTTGATTTCAACCGTTTCAAGTATAAATTGAAAATCTTCCTTACATCCAAATGCTTTTACTCAGTGGGGGAATATTTACTAAACACGGAATGGGACCACGACGATGACAGAGAATTGCAGTAATTTGTTTTGTTTCCTTTTGTGATTGTTTTTTGTATTTTCGCTGTGCATGTTCGCTGTGAGATGACGAAACGTACGTATTGTACTGACTATCTTTTGTAATCATTAGCGTAATGACAATTTCTGATGCTGTACAGCCTATGGAAATAAAGATATTATTATTATAATTATTAATACGATTTTCGTCTAGTTTCCTTCTCTTCGCTTGTAATTCATCATCACATTCATTACTAAGAGAACTGTCGCTGTTATCGCTTATAAATTAAAGTATCCTCTTTTTAATGCAAAAAGCCGTTTTGAAAAATCACTTTTAGTTCTTGACAAATAAATTTTTGGAATCGACAATTTTTTCGAATTTTGCAATTTTCGCCGATTAAGTTTTAAAAATTCGTATAAAATCCAATTCTTGGAGTATGAGTATGAAAATTTTCCAAAGTGTTAATAAAAGTGTCCTCTTTCCAATGATCCAACCCGTTTTGAAAAATAACTTTTAGTTTTTGACAAAACAGTATTTGAAGTTTTGATAAAATTTTCGATGTTGCAATTTTCATCGATAACTTTCAAAATTCGCTATAAATTAATTTCTTGAAGGATCCTTGTGGAAATATCACCAATTATTAATTAAAGTATCCTCTTTTTAATGCAAAAAGCCGTTTTGAAAAATCACTTTTAGTTCTTGAGAAATAAATTTTTGAAGTAATCGACAATTTTTTCGAACTTTCCAATTTTCGCCGATTAAGTTTTAAAAATTCGTATAAAATCCAGTTCTTGAAATATGAGTATGAAAATTTTCCAAAGTGTTAATAAAAGTGTCTTCTTTCCAATGAACCAACCCGTTTTGAAAAATAACTTTTAGCTTTTGAGAAAACAATATTTAAAGTTTTGATCAAATTTTCGATGTTGCAATTTTCATCGATAACTTTCAAAATTCGCTATAAATTAATTTCTTGAAGGATCCTTGTGGAAATATCACCAATTATTAATTAAAGTATCCTCTTTTTAATGCAACAAGCCGTTTTGAAAAATCACTTTTAGTTCTTGACAAATAAATTTTTGAAGTAATCGACATTTTTTTCGAATTTTGCAATTTTCACCGATTAAGTTTTAAAAATTCGTATAAAATCCAGTTCTTGGAATATGTGTATGAAAATTTACCAAAGTGTTAATAAAAGTGTCCTCTTTCCAATGAACCAACCCGTTTTGAAAAATAACTTTTAGCTTTTGAGAAAACAATATTTAAAGTTTTGATCAAATTTTCGATGTTGCAATTTTCATCGATAACTTTCAAAATTCGCTATAAATTAATTTCTTGAAGGATCCTTGTGGAAATATCACCAATTATTAATTAAAGTATCCTCTTTTTAATGCAACAAGCCGTTTTGAAAAATCACTTTTAGTTCTTGACAAATAAATTTTTGAAATAATCGACATTTTTTTCGAATTTTGCAATTTTCGCCGATTAAGTTTTAAAAATTCGTATAAAATCCAATTCTTGGAGTATGAGTATGAAAATTTTCCAAAGTGTTAATAAAAGTGTCCTCTTTCCAATGATCCAACCCGTTTTGAAAAATAACTTTTAGTTTTTGACAAAACAGTATTTGAAGTTTTGATAAAATTTTCGATGTTGCAATTTTCATCGATAACTTTCAAAATTCGCTATAAATTAATTTCTTGAAGGATCCTTGTGGAAATATCACCAATTATTAATTAAAGTATCCTCTTTTTAATGCAAAAAGCCGTTTTGGAAAATCACTTTTAGTTCTTGAGAAATAAATTTTTGAAGTAATCGACAGTTTTTTCGAACTTTCCAATTTTCGCCGATTAAGTTTTAAAAATTCGTATAAAATCCAGTTCTTGAAATATGAGTATGAAAATTTTCCAAAGTGTTAATAAAAGTGTCCTCTTTCCAATGATCCAACCCGTTTTGAACAATAACTTTTAGTTTTTAACAAAACAGTATTTGAAATTTTGATAAAATTTTCGATGTTGCAATTTTCATCGATAATTTTCAAAATTCGCTATAAAATTCATTTCTTGAAGGATCCTTGTGGAAATATCACCAATTATTAATTAAAGTATCTTCTTTTTAATGCAAAAAGCCGTTTTGAAAAATCATTTTCAGTTCTTAAGAAATAAATTTTTGAAATGATTGACAATTTTTTAGAATTTTGCAATTTTCGCCGATAAAGTTTTAAAAATTCGTATAAAATCCACTTCTTGGAATATGAGTATGAAAATTACCCAAAGTGTTAATAAATGTGTCCTCTTTCCAGTGATCCAACCCGTTTTGACAAATAACTTTTAGTTTTTGACAAAACAGTATTTGAAGTTTTGATAAAATTTTCGATGTTGCAATTTTCATCGATAATTTTCAAAATTCGCTATAAAATTCATTTCTTGAAGGATCCTTTTGGAAATATCATCAATTATTAATGAAAGTACTCTCTTTTTAATGCAAAAAGCCGATTTGACAAATCACTTTTAGTTCTTGAGAAATAAATTTTTGAAATAATCGACAATTTTTTAGAATTTTGCAATTTTCGCCGATTAAGATTTAAAAATTCGTATAAAATCGATTACTTGGAATATGAGTATGAAAATTTACCAAAATGTTAATAAAAGTGTCCTCTTTCTAATGATCCAACCCGTTTTGAAAAATAACTTTTAATTTTTGAGAAAACAACATTTGAAGTTTTGATAAAATTTTCGATGTTGCAATTTTCATCGATAACTTTCAAAATTCGCTATAAATTAATTTCTTGAAGGATCCTTGTGGAAATATCACCAATTATTAATTAAAGTATCCTCTTTTTAATGCAAAAAGCCGTTTTGAAAAATCACTTTTAGTTTTTGAGAAATAAATTTTTGAAATGATCGACAATTTTTTCCAATTTTGCAATTTTCGCCGATTAAGTTTTAAAAATTCGTATAAAATCCATTTCTTGGAATATCAGTATGAAAACTTCCCAAAATGTTGATAAAAGTACCCTCTTTGCAATGAACCAACCCGTTTTGAAAAATAACTTTTAGTTTTTGAGAAAACAATATTTGAAGTTTTGATAAAATTTTCGATGTTGCCACAATTTTCATCGATAAATAATTCTAGAACTAGAAAGTATCAATGTTTCTAGTTCTAGGTCTAGTGTTAGTTCTAGTTTTCGTTCAATAAAAATATGCAATATAGACCTACAATTAAAAACATTCAGACATATTGCATTTTATGTAGGACAAAGTTAGTAGGTACGTCCTGGTTCCTATGGAAATATATTTAGGTATATTGCATATTAGTGAAATTCACTGTATACCTACTATTATGCTGCATTTCGATAATGCATAAATTTTTTTTTTATTAATTTTTATAACAAAAATATTGTAAATAGAAATTTGTGTCACGGTCACGCCATAAAACAGGATGTGATCCTAAAAAAAAATAAATACCAACAATACAGGTAATCTACCGTTACGTCATTCAGGTTGAGTTAATCGCAAAAAGGATTTACTAAAAAATTTCCTAATAAATTGACACCATCGCTATGTATCATTTAAAATTAATTTTCCAATCGATTAAGAAATCAAACTGTCCGCCACGATAATAAAAATCGTATTGTGAATGAAATGAAATAAAAAAATTAAATAACCAAAAAAGAACAAATTAAAGTGGTGTTTAAAGTTTGTTTGCTTTTGCTCGTAGTAGAACATTTCGTAATTGAACACATAAAAAAAATGAGTGAAATTTTTGGTGTAATACCACCATTGTGTTTAAGGTGTGATAAGAAACAATAAGTAATTAGGACTAAAGTCGAAGCAAAATAAGGAAAATACGATATAAATCGATTTAATTGAGTAAATGATCTTTTTGGTCCTTATTATTGTTTCAGTATTAAAAGTAGTTGAAATGAGATCACGTGGCGTCTCGGTTTATGGTGAAACCGTTCCCATACTCTAGAATCCATAACGTTTTATGAATCACGAGCCGAATATACACTCTCTTTACGAAACCGCTAGAGTTTGCGGTTTTCAAACGGAATCGCATTTGAATACACTCGTATTTATTTATAACTAACAATGCGATAAACAGATCCTCGTTAATTATTCCTAGTGTTTTACTTAAATTGTTTATGTAATAATTATTGTTTACAAAAGTTCTTATCGATAAAAATTATTTAATCATTAACAACTACAAATGATTCTAGTTCTAGGTCTAATGTTAGTTCTAGTGACAGTGCAAGTGTAAAACTAGAACTAGCACTATACCTAGAACTGGAATCATTTAGGTTTAGCCGTCTTTAGAGACGTGCGGCTAAACCCAAATGATTCTAGTTCTAGATATAGTGTGAGTTCTACATAGTAACAGTGCTAGTGTAAAACTAGAACTAACACTATACCTAGAGCTAGAATCATTCGGGTTTAGCCGTCTTTAGAAACGTAAGGCTAAACCCAAATGATTTTAGTTCTAGGTCTAATGTTAGTTCTAGTGACAGTGCAAGTGTAAAACTAGAACTAGCACTATACCTAGAACTAGAATCATTTGGGTTTAGCCGTCTTTAGAGACGTGCGGCTAAACCCAAATGATTCTAGTTCTAGATATAGTGTGAGTTCTACATAGTAACAGTGCTAGTGTAAAACTAGAACTAACACTATAGCTAGAGCTAGAATCATTCGGGTTTAGCCGTCTTTAGAAACGTAAGGCTAAACCCAAATGATTTTAGTTCTAGGTCTAATGTTAGTTCTAGTGACAGTGCAAGTGTAAAACTAGAACTAGCACTATACCTAGAACTAGAATCATTTGGGTTTAGCCGTCTTTAGAGACGTGCGGCTAAACCCAAATGATTTTAGTTCTAGGTCTAACGTTAGTTCCAGTGACAGTGCAAGTGGAAAACTAGAACAATCACTATACCTAGAACTAGAATCATTTAGGTTTAGCCGTCTTTAGAGACGTGCGGCTAAACCTAAATGATTCTAGTTCTAGATATAGTATGAATTCTACATAGTAACAGTGCTAGTGTAAAACTAGAACTAACACTATACCTAGAGCTAGAAACATTCGGGTTTAGCCGTCTTTAGAAACGTAAGGCTAAACCTAAATGATTTTAGTTCTAAGTATAGTGTAAGTTCTACATAGTAACAGTGCTAGTGTAAAACTAGAACTAAAATTATACCTAGAGCCAGAATCATTCTGGTTTAGTCGTCTTTAGAAACGTAAGGCTAAACCCAAATGATTCTACTTCTAGGTATAACGTTAGTTCTACATAATAACAGTGTTAGTGTAAAACTAGAACTAACACTAGACCAATAACTAGAATCATTTGGGTTTAGCCGTCTTTAGAGACGTGCGGCTAAACCCAAATGATTCTAGTTCTAGGTATAGTGTGAGTTCTACATAGTAACAGAGCTAGCGTAAAACTAGAACTAACACTAGACCTAGAACTAGAAACATTCTAGGAACTTTCTAGTTCTAGGTCTAGTGTTAGTTCTAGTTTTAATTGTTATGCAGCACTAGACCAGGAACTAGAATTATGCGGATTTAACCGTCTTAAGAGACGTCCAGCTAATCACAAATGTTTCTAGTTCTAGATCTAATGTTAATTCTAGTGACAGCGCAAGTGTAAAATTAGAACTAACGCAATACCTAATATTTAATCATTAACATCACAAAACCTATTGACAATTTTAACAATTTAAGAGTTAAGTTTTTAAATTTTATTTTCTATACCATATTTGCATACGTTTTAAAATGTCGGCGAGCTTCGCACCTTACGTAATCAATGGACGTAAAGCATAAAATAACAGGTGCAAAGTGGTTATGTCAATGCTGAGGGCAACAAAGTTCTTAGGAGTACGTTGACCGACGATCGCGAACGTATATGTGTTGCGCGACCAAGAATTTTAATGATATCTGATTGTAAATTAAAAAGAAATAGTAACCAAAAAGACCAGAATACTCAAAACTCAACCCTGTATAAATAACACAAATACCTATTTATTTACCAGCACGTTCTAAGACCTAGTTTTTTTATTCGTCGCTTTATAGTTTAACAAATTGAAGTTTGCATTTCATTTAACACGCAATGATTGTTCGTAGTAAGCAATAAAACGGCATATAGAACGCGGCGTTTTCATTTTGTTATATGTCGAAATAGAATTTCGAATTTAACAATAACTTTAATAACAACCAATGACATCTGTTGTTAACTTCTTTTTAGAAAGATTCTTAGAAATTTAAATATTTAAAGATAAAAATGATAACTTTTGATTGACCTTGTACATTATATACAGTATTAATTAAAATAAAACGATCAGTTTTTTTATTTTAATTTTTATTAATTAAGTATTATGTAACACAAGATTCTTTAGAACTCGGCTTTTCTAAGAAATCTAATATTTATTCCTCTCGATAACGAAGTAGTGCTTTATCGTATATCTTTTTTTACTTTTCTGATTCTTGGTTATTACGTAAATACACGGAATGAATAGTTAAGTTTAACAAAAATGCCTTGAAAAGTTGTTACAGAGAATAGGGAATACCTTCTTTGATAAAATAAATAAAGGTATATGGTTTTCGGCGCATAGAGTCGATACATAAAATAAATATTTAGTTGTTACAGAGCTTTGTATACAGAACAAATTATGTTTTTTTTATCGTTCCGGCAAACGATAAACAGAATCGGGCTAGTGTACATCCGGCCTAGATTCGAAAATAGTTTTTCGTTTTAAAGCAAAAAAGAAATTCCCAATATTTATTTACTAAATTAAGAATTTTTATATTAAATATACTTATGTTTAGTCAACTCATCTTGTATAATAACTTATACACTTGTTGGCTATCAAAAGGAAACATTCTGTTATCAAGGTTAAAAAGCTCAAAATGAAAGAGAGATAGTGTTATAATAATAATAGATGCACCTTCAATTAGAAGGTTTTCTGTACACTAGAAGGAATTTAGGTTAAATACTACAATAATAATTGCAAGCCCATTTTTTCTTTGGCAAACAAAGTTACAGGATATATGTATTTAGAAATCCTGCAAGATGGTAATATTATTAATGACCAAAAAATGTTATGAAATTTTTCATTGCTAATTACATCACCAAGATATCTCGGAAAAACTAGATTTAGGTGTTTGGATGGAGTTAGTGTTTCTAAATAATAAGCAAATACAAAAATTATCAAATAGTTCTTATCAGCAGATAAAAATTGTTTGAAAGATCATGGCTAAAAAACGTTTGAGTTAATGGTATTAGATTTTGGAAAATCATCTGGAGTTATCGAGTTAATTCATCTTGCAGGCAAATTGTGACCAATCTAGCAAATAAGATTTCATCCACAATAGCAAAAAAGTATTGGAAGCAAAATTACTTAATTTTTTGAGTAGGACGAAGTAACCAAACTTGATTAATCTTCCAAAAGTTCAAATAGCTTTTAGATCTTTGTGGAAGATGCAGAGACGAAACACTAGAGTTCACCATTAAGTATAGAAGCAAGGCAGAAAAGATTTTGAAGGCAATAGAAATGGATAAAACGAACTCCAATGACATAAAACTAAACCAGCTAAGATGGAACGGACATATACAAAGAATGTCAAGCGGAAGGCTACTAAAACAAATATGGCAATGGACGCCCAAAGGAAGAAGAATGAGAGCATAAATTAAACTACAAATGAATTGATCATAATTCTAATTACAAACAAAATTATCAAACAAGAAAGAACGAACAAAAAAAACTGCCAAAAATAGACAGATTGTAATATTAAGTACAAGGTGGCGAAATTAGAGTGCAAAGTAATGTATCTCTAGTGTATGTAACTCAGTGTTTCAACAGCGATGGATCGGAAGAGGACACCTATTTCCATTGCCAGCCAGATTCCCACACTTAACTTGTTTGAATATTTATTTATGGGGATGGTTAACGGTATTTTAAACTCAACATACAACCAGACAAGACATGGAAAATAGGATTCGGAATGCCTTTCACAAACTAGCAAGAGCAGAAATTTAAGACTCAGTTTTCTCCACTCAAGAGAGGCTCTTCTTTAGGGCAATTAGTAGTAGTTAGTTTTGCAATTATCATTCTATTTCTAATTCTATTCCATTTTCTAAATGGACTAAAAAAGAATAGAATGAGGAATGCTCTCAAAAGTGAGATGAAGTATCTTCTAAACTATGGCACATAAAAAAACGGATCGAAATCCATTGAATGTTCTCATAAAATGTTCTTTGACCGATATTTGAGGTTAGGAACATGATATCAAGATACGGCTTTCACTAGCTGGTTTGAACTTCATTTTGCTGTTTTTCATGAAAAGAAAGTAATACCAAAAGATTTAAGTTTTGCAATAAATTTTTTACATGGAGTAGTTTCCGAGATAGAGTACTTTGCACGCTTATTTGGCCACCCTGTACAACAATTGGCATATTCTATTATATATTTTTCTTTAAATTATAAATATCACGAAAACTACTGAAGTTAGACATATGACATACTTAACATTAATTAAAGGAAACTTGATGGGCAATTCAACCAGCACACAATATACAGGGTGTTCCATTTAAAAAACTTATAGAAAAGCCGAGATACTAATAACTCACCTGTATAATTTCTGATAAAGCTACATCATTGTTAAAATGTCAAAGAACAAAATGAAACTTCTCCGTCAATTTCTACTTCATTTCATGTTTATCACTTCATGTATTGATTTGATGACACTCAAGCAGTTGTTAAGAAGACCGCGATAGTTTAAATTCCGCGCAATAAATTGATTCAAAATCATCACGAATTTGGAAGTGTTCAAAGTTAATAATTTGATGATGGTTTTAGAAACAACTCAGAAATCGGATGTTTGAATATTGGCATAATTTAACTCTGGAGAAGGAATCCCGGATTCATAGCATAAATCGCTAACGGAATTATAGCTGGAAAAGCCCCTCGAATATATTTTATATCAAGGTTATACCGTGAATTTCACTTAAGATGCAATATACAAAAATATGTTTCCATAGAAACCAGGGCGTACTTACTTACTTTGTCCCACATAAAATATAACATGTCAATATAATAGTGTTAGTTCTAGTTTTAATTGTTATGCAGCACTAGACCAAGAACTAGAAACATTCGGGTTTAGCCGGACGTCTCTTAAGACGTCTAATGTTAGTTCTACTGACAATGCAAGTGTAAAACTAGAACTAGCACTATACCTATCGTCTTTAAAGATTTCATCCTTTAATCCTTTAAGATTTCATCCACAATAGCAAAAAAGTAGTGGAATCAAAATTACTTACTTTCTTGAGTAGGACGAAGTAATCAAACTTGATCAATCTTCCAAAAGCTCAGATACACAACATCTAATTGATCTCATAACAAACTCATCCCCAACAAATTGGATGAAGCATGATACATTTGTCACAGACAACCATAGACAAGACTGTTTCAAACAACTTTGACGTACCAAGGCAGAGTATATTCAAAGCTTGTCAAAACTCAATGCAGTAGTGATTTAGCTCTGTAATTCTTAATCTCAACAAGATTATCTTTTTCAAAATTGGACAAATGCATGGCTGCTTTTAGATCTTTGTGTAAGATGTAGAGACGTACCACTACAGTTCACCATAAAGACTAGAAACAAGACAGAGAAGATTTTGAAGGCAACAGCAATGGATTGCTGGCGAAGTACTAAACTAGGCTAATGTGGCAATGGATGCCCAAAGGAAAAAGAATGAAAACATAAATTAAAATGAAAATGAATTGGTCATAATTCTAATTACAAACAAAATTATCAAACAAAAAAAAACTGACAAAAATAGACAGATTACACATTTTTCTTTAAATTACAAAATATCAAAATGTATAAAGTTTTGTGAACGCACTATATAGTGTATATAATATCTTTGGATACTATCATCTACCTACTAAAATGAAACTGTTTACCACTTCATATATTAATTTGATGGCACTCAAGCAGTTGTTATGAAGAAGATTTAAGATAGTTTACAAATTCCGCGCAATAAATTGATTCAAAACCATTACATTTCCATATGGGAGTGTTCAAAGTTAATAATTTGATGATGGTTTTAGAAACAACTCAGAAATCGGATGTTTTGATTCTTGGCATAATTTAACTCCGAAGAAGGAATCCCGGATTAATAGTATAAACCGCTAACGGAATTATAGCTGGAAAAGCCTCTCGAATATATTTTATATCAAGGTTATGCAGTGAATTTCACTTAAGATGCAATATACAAAGATATATTTCTATAGAAACCTGTACGTACTTACTTTATCCCACATAATAATATAACATGTCAATATAATTTGATATTAAAAATAAATAAAACTAGACTAACACTAGAACTAACACTAGACTTAGAACTAGAAAGTTTTGGGTTTAGCCGTGCGTCTGAAGACGCTTAGTTCTAGTTTTAATTATTATGCAGCGCTAGACCAAGAACTAGAATCATTCGGGTTTAGCAGTCTTAAGAGACGTTCGGCTAAACCCAAATGTTTCTAGTTCTAGCTCTAATGTTAGTTCTAGTGACAGTGCAAGTGTAAAATTAGAACTAGTACCATACCTAGAACTAGAATCATTCGGGTTTAGCCGTCTTTAGAGACGTGCGGCTAAACCCGAATGATTCTAGCTCTAGGTATAGTGTTAGTTCTACATAGTAATAGTGTTAGTGTAAAACTTGAACTAACACTAGACAGTGCAAGTATAAAATTAGAACTAACACTATAGCTAGAACTAGAATCGTTCGGGTTTAGCCGTCTTTAGAGACGTGCGGCTAAACCTGAATGATTCTAGTTCTAGGTATAGTGTTAGTTCTACATAGTAATAATGTTAGTGTAAAACTAGAACTACCACTAGACAGTGCAAGTATAAAACTAGAACTAACACTATACCTAGAACTAAAATCATTCGGGTTTAGCCGTCTTTAGAGACGTGCGGCTAAACCCGAATGATTCTAGTTCTAGGTATAGTGTTAGTTCTACATAGTAATAATGTTAGTGTAAAACTAGAACTAACACTAGACAGTGCAAGTATAAAACTAGAACTAACACTATACCTAGAACTTGAATCATTCGGGTTTAGCCGCACGTCTCTAAAGACGGCTAAACTAAGCGGCTAAATGTTTCTAGTTCTAGCTCTAATGTTAGTTCTAGTGACAGTGCAAGTGTAAAATTAGAACTAGTACCATACCTAGAACTAGAATCATTCGCGTTTAGCCGTCTTTAGAGACGTGCGGCTAAACCCGAATGATTCTAGCTCTAGGTATAGTGTTAGTTGTACATAGTAATATTGTTACTGTAAAATTAGAACTACCACTAGACAGTGCAAGTATAAAACTAGAACTAACACTATACCTAGAATCGAATCCTTCGGGTTTAGCCGTCTTTAGAGACGTGCGGCTAAACCCGAATGATTCAAGTTCTAGGTATAGTGTTAGTTCTACATAGTAATAGCGTTACTGTAAAACTAGAACTACCACTGGACAGTGCAAGTATAAAACTAGAACTAACGCTAGACAGTGCAAGTATAAAACTAGAACTAACACTATACCTAGAACTAGAATCATTCGGGTTTAGCCGTCTTTAGAGACGTGCGGCTAAACCCGAATGATTCAAGTTCTAGATATAGTGTCAGTTCTACATAGTAACGGTGTTAGTGTAAAACTAGGTCTAGTGTTAGTTCTAGTTTTAATTATGCAGCGCTAGACCAAGAAGTAGACTCATTCGGGTTTAGCCGTCTTAAGAGACGTCTGGCTAAACCTACATGTTTCTAGTTCTAGGTCTAATGTTAGTTGTACATAGTAATAGTGCTAGTGTAAATCTAGAACTAACACTAGACCTAGAACTAGTACTATTAAGCCATGTTGCATTTTATGTAGGACAGTGCAAATGCAAAGTAGTTTCGTAACTATGGTTATTCCATTTATATATTGCGAGTTATATAAAATTTCCGGTATGTTAGAAAAATTTTTATTTCTAATCATGGCAATTTTGAAATTATTAAAGATCTGAAATATCCTGTATATGCCTTGATTTTAAATTTAAATAATTGTAATGGGGTCTATTAGAGAAAGTTGATGTGATCAATTCATTGTGATTATCTTAAGCTTGGTATAATGTGTCCCGTATCTGATTTAATTAAAAGAAAATTGAAAGCGTTACTTTTGGCTAACCTAGATGATACAGAGATTAAAAAAACAGTTATTAAACCGGTTTAAAATTTTTTTTTTTCAAATATTTTTAAAAAAATCAAAAAAATGTGAAAGAATCAATTTGAAAGTTCTTTTTTGGGGTTACCCAAAACCACCGAGTGATTAAACCGGTTTCTTCAGCACTTTAATCATTTACTAATTGCCTCTCCGAAAAATAATGACTCGAAAATACGTTAAAAATACTTTAACCGTGTTATAATGAGTTGGAAAAGTTTCTTCATCTTAAAAATCATTTTTTATAATTTAATATCGACCAAAAATATTTAATCAATGAATTAACATAATAACTTATTTATTTTATTTAATATCACTGCTGTCGACGTAATTCAGTGAAATTCAAGGAAATCACATCAAGATAAACACAATTTTATTTAACAAAAAAGGAATATGCAATATTTTAAGATGTATAGAAGATATCAAAAATTGTATATTTTCCATATGGTCAAAATGAAATATACAGAATGCATCAAAAATTGTTTGAATCAATTTTAATATTAATTAATTTCGATTAAAAATTAACTTACCGGATCTAAATCTGACTCAAACAATTCTTTGAGTTCCTCAGGAGAGCCCAACTCAAAGAGAGACTTGTTGATCGAGAACGTTTCCATGGTAACCGGAGGGTGCGTCACTAATTCCTAGGGAAATCCGCGATTGTTCAGTGGAGGGATCGCCGAACGAACTTTTTATCCATATGGAATTTCTGGCACACTTCTCCAGAGAACTCCCGTTACTATAACCCGATATCGAAACACACACCAATTTATTATCTATAAACGATTTTTTCCTCAATCACTTTCCGCAAATCCAAATAATACTTTACTTCCCGTTTGTTTTACGTCGTTTAATCCAGAAATAAATCGAAAAAATAAACGGAAACGAGCCGGTTTTAATTAAAACGGTGTGCGACCGGCTTAAGGCGGCGTTCACACCACGGGCACGCAACCGCGAAACGAAACCAACAATTTACGTGAAACAAGTGAACGTCTGTAAAGTATCTTGATGTAGTCGTAGTCGGCGTCGCCGTCGAGTAACGGGGAGTTCCGAGTGGCGCACGCGCAGTTTTCGCGGTTGGAATGCGTTAATTATCAATTGGAGCGGCGCCGTTTTTTCATTTTTAAGTTTGTAGGGTTTTTACTTTGTTTTAACTAAAACAACTTGAACGTTTTATTTGTACTCTTTGATTTATTACCAAGTTCATAAATATGACGTTAACAGAGATTTGTTGATGTAATTGATATTTGTGAAAAGTTTATAATTAGAATTATGATCAATTCATTTGCAGTTTAATTTATGCTCTCTTTCTTCTTCTTTTGGGCATCCATTGCCATTTTTGTTTTAGTAGCATTCCGTTTGATATTCTTAGCTGGATAGTAATCAAACTTTTTCTGATTTCTTATTTTTTGGTCTTGTAGCACTTTTTTTAACTTGTTTCATCATTTTCTCCCTTTCAATCTTTTCAATTCGTTCCATTTCCGGTGTGTCGGTGTAAATTTTGGAACTTTCTTGTCTAGATTTAAAGCTCAATATATATCAGCATTCTTTTTTCTCCCTTTGAATACGTTTACAAGCAACTGTTCAACAATACTTGTCACCATCTTGCCAGAAGGACCTGGAAAGTCTCTCATTGCATCTTGTTTTGCTACGGACATATCTAAATCCTGAATTGCCACAGGTGTGCTGAAAGGCCTGTCAGTGACTATTACTGGAAGGTAATCATTTTCAGAGAAAACTTTAGTGGAAAAATTTCTGTTTTAGCAAACGCTTTCACGATGTTTATAAGGGTAAATGATAACAAGTATGGTTCACGTGAAAGTTGGGGAATGTGATTTATTTTAATCGTTGTCCCAGGATTGGAGCTCAAAAAGTCGTTGAATGATGCTTTACACCTTGATTTAAATGGCCAGACATAGATCCCGATATCTAGGGGCTGCATTTGGTGGGTGCAGTGCGGCGGAAATGAAAGTAGTTTAATACCGTTTTCTCTACAATATAAAATAGCTGCAAGGCTAATCTGCGTCTCGTGGTTATCAACTATGAGTAATATTGGATTTTCGGCACTGCAGTCCTTATGCTTCTTGAGATTCCAACACCTTTACAAAAATTTCAGCAGTATCCACCCAGGCTTTGCTCCAAAACACACGGAGCCTGGTGCTGAACCATACAGATATTCATCTTTTATTCTTACCCTGGGAAAGATGTAAATAGGACGCAAGGAAACTCCAGAAGCCGCTATAATTCCACAGAATATTACTAATGTACCACGCTCCCCAGAAACCACCTGCCCAACCTGCTTCTTTCCGCTTTGTGCAATTACTTTCGGTGGCTGTAGAACAGTTGTTATTCCTGTTTCGTCACAGTTCAGAATCCTTCTCCATTAGTTTCCTATAATTGTCAAAAAACTGTTTCACATTAGTTTGATTAAAAGCACTAGCTCTTGCGAGGCTAGTATTTTCAGGTTTTCGATGGGATAAATCTTGGTTTCTTTTCATAAAAGCAGCTATCCAGTCTTCGCCTGCCATTTTGTTTGTGCTTGACTGTGTATTCGTTGGCCAAAGCACAAATATTAAATATATTAAATATTGTTTTAGTTTATTTTCTTCTCGAGCACTAAACACACTTCTTGCTGCATATTTAGACGTATTTTTATCATATCCATAATCTCCATTTTAGTTTTTACGAAATCTTTTCAAGCGATCCTGGAGTGTCGACTTTCGAATATTGTGTACTGAAGCCGCCTGTCTAACAAACATTCCAGTTTCAACTATAGCAGTTATTGCCGCTTGTATGGCATTTTCTGACATACTGGCAGTCTTTCAGTTTTTCGTATGTATAATGTTTCGTATGTTGCCTCTTAGTACAAAAAACTATAATTTTAATTTGTAGAAAGATTTGTTGAAATACCGGCACCACCTTTTCACAGCAGCCATTAACAGAACTAACACGACGTTTGTCCACCGTGCACACTGTTGCAACTATTTTAGACGGTGCCCTGTCTCCCCTACTTCTTTTATGGCGGCGATGTGTGTCAAAAAAGTCGAAGACCAAACGTTACAGTAATATTCAAGTTTGTTTCGTGCAAGCGTAAAGTAGAGAGTAAGTACTGGTTTGATGTTTTCAAACTCTAAGCTATTTCTAGTAACAAAACCCAATATCCTTCACAGTAGAAATGCGCGATAGATGATCCGTCCCTATACTATAGTCAAAGTACATAACGTTCCTTTTCTGGTTGTGTGTCATCCCCTGACACTTGGATGTATTTAGGATCATTCTGTTGTCAGTACACCATAAAGACAGTGTTAGTTCTAGATTTAATTGTTATGCAGTGCTAGACCAAGAATTAGAATCAATTGGGTTTAGCCGTCTTAAGAGACGTCCGGCTAAATCCAAATGTTTCTAGTTCTAGGTCTAATGTTGGTTCTAGTGACAGTGCAAGTATAAAACTAGAACTAACACTATACCTAGAACTAGAATCATTTTACCAGAACTAGAAGCCGTCTTTAGAGACGTGCAGCTAAACCCAAATGATTCTAGTTCTAGGTATAGTGCTAGTTCTAGTTTTAATTGTTATGCAGCGCTAGACCAATAAGTTAGTAAATTTCTAGTTAGCAATAGAATAAATAAGTAATAAGGTAGATTTTACTTCTAGGTATAGTGTTAGTTCTAGTTTTAATTGTTATGCAGCGCTAGACCAAGAACTAGAATCATTCGGGTTTAGCCGTCTTAAAAGACGTCCGGCTAAACTCACATGTTTCTAGTTCTAGGTCTAATGTTAGTTCTAGTGACAGTGCAAGTATAAAACTAGAACTAATACTATACCTAGAACTAGAATCATTTGGGTTTAGCCGTCTTTAGAGACGTGCGGCTAAACCCAAATGATTCTAGTTCTGGGTATAGTGTTAGTTCTATATAGTAATAGTGTTAGTGTAAAACTAGAACTCACACCATATCTAGAACTAGAATCATTCGGGTTTAGCCGTCTTAAGAGACGTCCGGCTAAACCCAAATGATTCTACTTCTAGGTACAGTGCTAGTTCTACATAGTAATAATGTTAGTGTAAAACTAGACCTAGAACTAGAAACATTCGGGTTTAGCCATGCATCTTCAGACAAAGATCCAAACAGTCAAATGCCTGTGAGAGATCAGTGTAAACTACATCAACTTGTCCACGACGATCCAGCGCCTCAGATACATATTGAGCAAAACTTAGTAGATTAGTGGTAGCAGATTTACCTCTGTGGAAGCCATGCTGACATTCCGACATTTGTGCCTTAGTATAGAATTCAATTTTGGATGCTACAATTCAAATAGCTTTGCAAAGTTATTGATGGCTATTGGCCGATAATTTGCTACAAAGCACTTACCTTCCTTCTTGTAAACCGGGCAAATCCTGCTTAACTTCCAGATCTTTAACTAAAGTTCTTGACTAAAAATGCAGGAATTTTTTGAAAGATTGAACCATTTCGTCACTACTGCCTTCGGAGATACCAAAGGTGACAAAATTAGTATCATAAACAGCGTGATCGTTACCACGCGAGGTTCAATTGATGCAGGACAGTACATAGACTCAAAATGATCGGCAAATAAGTTAACTACTGTTGGCTAATTGGACACATTTTCACAATATCAATCTTATAGTATTGTTTTTGCTCATGTTAACAAAACTCCAAAAGTTCTTTGTTTCCTTTTTTATGTCCCTCTCCAAAGATTTTGCATATACTCGACGATCTTGTCGTATAATCCCAACAAAGTCGACTGAAACTTGTGCGATGATATCTGCAATCAGTTTTTCTATACAATTTATGGTGGTGTTTTTTAATTTAAGTATTCCTATTAGGTCAGTTGAATACCATACAGGATATTTCGACCACGTATGCTTGCCTTCAGATTTAGATGAACTCTAGTGTTTCGTCTCTACATCTTACACAAAGATGCATTTGTCTAATTTTGAAAAAGGTAATCTTGTTGAGATTAGGAATTACAGAGTTAAATCATTACTGTAGTGAGTTTTGACAAACTTTGAATATACATGCTCTGTCGTGGCATGTCAAAATTGTTTGAAGCACAGCTTTGTCTATGGTCCTTCCACTGTCACAAATTTATTCCAATTTGTTAGGGAAGAGTTTGATATGAAATCAATTAGATGCTAATTAATTATCTAATTAACTAATTAGTTAAGTAACTAGTTAACAGACAATTGACGGAATTTCTGAAGGCTGAGCGCATTGTTCTAGTGAATCAGTGGTGTCAGGGAAGTACATTGTTGTGAAATTGCTCTGAACAATATAGTGGATGATATTGTTACTGCAACTGAGTCCAATAGAATCGTACCACGGGAGACGCGATTATGGATTTTGTACAACAGGCAATAGACTGTTTTGAGAGAGGCGAGTATATCACAACTACGGTCTGTAGCCTCAGCAAGGCCTTTGATTCTGTGAACCATAATTTATTAATAAAGAAGCTGAGTAGATATAACTTTGATAACAGTATAATTAAGACGATTTAATCATACCTTGGTGGCAGAAGACAAATGTCTGTTATAATGGTAGCTACTCTACTTCAGAGTACATTTCTATTGGAATTCCACAAGAGTCAGTGTTGGGGCCCCTGCTTTTCCTCATTTACATAAATGACTTACCTGCTTCAAAATCTAAGTCTTCAATCATATTCTAGGCTGGCGACACTACTTTAATCAGCAGGCATAAAATCCTCATTGATGCTGTTACAACAAAACAGCTGAAGCTGTCTTTACACTCAGAGGCGTTCTGCCAGATCTGATGGGTGAGCAATTCATAGATTTTTTGAGTGTTAGCTTGAACTCTACATTGAAATGAGAACAGCATGTAAGTATACTTTGAGGAAGGCTGAGCAACAACATTTTTGTGTTGCGTATTTAAGGTGGCAATGTAGCTGGGGAAATTGCTCGGGTTGGTCTAATTTTTTATAGATCAAAAAATATTAACAAGGGAAATGCTATTTATATTAGAGTGTCTGTTGTACTTGCACAACAATGTAGATAAATATACTGCCCACAGAGATATAACAATCATAAGCTAAAACCTAAATTTTGCAAACTGTCTAAGTCACAGAAAGGTGTAGATTTTACAGCGCTCAAGTTTTATAATAAATTACCTTTAACGGTTACACTTTTACCTCTGAGCAAGTTTGCAACATTGGCAAAGCAATTTCTGCTGTTGAGAGGTTTCTATTCTTATTCGGAGTTCCTTGAATATGAAGTTTTTGAAAGGGATTTTGTGGCATTGTATAGCTCGTTAACTTCAGCAACTGTTTATCTTCTTAAAAGATTTGTCAATTGCTAGGCGATTAACCTTTAATTTTCAAACCCAACTACTGTGGTCTTGGTCCCGTCTTTATGGAAGGAAATTAAAGAGCTGCTACTAGCTTCCAAAGAATTATGGAGGACTGTAATGAAGTGATAAATATTTTTGTATCAAACTTTTAATTTCCTAAAATCTAATACCATTAACTACTCAAACATTTTTTTAGCCAAGATCATTCAAACTATTTTTATCGGCTGATAAGAACTATTAGATAACATTTGTATTTGCTTATTATTTAAAAGCACTAACTCCATCTAAACACCTTAATCCAGTTTTCTGGTGATCTAATTTGCAATGAAATAATTTCATAAAATTTTTTTCATTTATGATTTGTGCCATAACCACAAGCCGCATACAATGCTGGTCAAAATTAAAAAAAAATTAATGTATTAAATCATTATTAAAACGTTTCAAGTAATTAAATGTAATTGAAAGTTGTTAAGTTAGCGCATATGCGGCTTTGATGAGAATCTAATCATAAATAACGGATAACTTAATTGCAATCCCAGCGAAAATAGACGACTACAACGTACTATGTATTAAATAGAACTCATCAATAACTCTATTGATAATAATAATCAAAATATTGCATCAGTCCAGGCACGAAAAACTGTCCAAGAGTACGATGAGTGTTACGATAAGCGAAAACCGAGGCAATTGAGGGGATAAGTTAAGTAAATATTAATTACATTTATACAGAGACATAGATGCCTAAAGTAAAAGGCGGAGGGGAAAAGATTAGATAGATTACGTAATGTTTGGTCACAGTTTTTTCGAGTGGGTTGAAAACATGTTACCCTAAAATAAAAGACAAATAAATAATGGATCTTTCTCGTTTCTGATTGTTACAAAATAAAAAACCGGTGTTAACATTTTTATTTAATTAGGAGTATTTTTTTTTGTCTTCGCAGAAATCGCAAGCACTTTTTTTTAGGTATTTAGTGTTTTTAAAACGAACTATAATAGCTGTCGCAATCAAAATTTTTTTGCACCAAGTGCACAAAACGTTAGAAAAACTGTATTTTCATGCATATTAATACGCTTTTAACGGTTTACTACGACTCAAGCGAAATTTTCCGAATTATTTCAACCTGAGTGGGTACTCTAAATTAATATAACAAATTGAATGTTTGTTTTAAAAGATATCTACTTCATAAAAGGTGTTTTCAGCAAATTTTAAATCATTTTTTTTTAAATTTAAGTAAAGTATTTCTGTTATACAGAGAAACGGTTTATATTCAATTAACAACGTTTTGACGTAAATTATAATTTAATTTTCTTTTAAAAACTTGTTTACTGAGATTGTTATTAAAGAATAAATAGCAATTAGCACTCTAATAGATTAATTTAATGATTCAAAATTGGGTTTTTATTATTTTTAGTGAAGTAATTAGTTTTTATTTTTTTGGTAATTTTTTAAATTAATATTGAGTTATTATTAATTAGTGCAATTTATTAATTATAAATAATTTAAAGCATTTCCTTCTTTACCGACAATAACCAACTCAACTTACTTTGTGGTAAAAATCCCTAGATAAATAACCAAACTGTCAGTTGTAGTTTCAAAACAAACTTTTGTATTCCGTGTTTTAGAGCAAATTTTTATTTAATCTCAACGTAAATTGGAATAATGATGAATATATAAGGTAAACAAAAGATTCTTTATTATTTAATACAATAATTTAAAAAAAATGATTTAATTTTGGAAAACTAACCTAATCTAAAATTAAAGATTTTTTTCACCTTATAACATTTATTATTTATATTTATTTTAAAATCCCCATTTTGTGTTAATAATTTATTTATTTTTCTTAAATAAAATAAATATTTTATTAAAAAGAAAAAAATAACACCAACATAAAAACTAAAATAATATAAATTCCCTATATTAAAATATCACTAAACTGTCATTTACAATTTCAACACACGCTATCTGTCACTTTGTGCCAATTTAAACGTTTTTTTGGATGAAACTGAACCATTTATTAAGTGAATCGGTTATTAATTCGATCAAAAAGTTCCAATAAATCGCTTTGTGCGTTATCGGGTCAAAATTTTCGCAATCCTTGCGGGAATTAGTGCGCGACCGCACCCACTTGGTTCAATTAAACGAAATCCGTCTACGGAAGAAGCCAACATAGGCCTCTCAGATACCGCGTTGATGGACATGGTTGTGTCAAATTTACAACAACAACGTGCTGTGACGGAGCAGTTGCGCCGCGAGGCCGGTATAAAAAGAATTCCGGTGTCGCAAGCTGTCGAAGAGATCATCAAATACATCTCGGAACATGAACAGGAAGATTGTCTTTTGGTTGGGTTTTCCAATCAGCGTGTGAACCCGTTCCGCGAGAAGAGTCCGTGTACGATTATTTAAAAGGATGTATTTATTAATTTCGTTATTATTTAAAAGAAAAATGGATAAAAGTATCTTAATTTTTAATATTTACAATGCGCCTAAATGTAATAAGAATAACCTCTTTTAAATCGGTGTTTATAGAGGATAATGTATCTAAAAATGTGTTTGATTTAATCTTTTTTTATTTTGTAAGGTTTATCAATATAAAAATGTAATGTAGGTTCACTATATCTGAGTAAAATAAATAAACAATAAAAGGATGTACTTGTAAAAATATGTTTGACTCTATCCTTTCTTGTTATTTTTGGAAAGATGAATCATCAGGATTTTTTTGGTTAAAACAAAACGACTTTCTACGTATTTTTTATTAAATACAATCCTTACCCATAACTTTCATTCCTTTTTGTTGTATACAATGGTAGTAATTTTACATTGCTAGTCTTTTTATTATGAGTAATATGGTGTAAAATGGGATTTACAGGCAAATAAATATCCTACAAAAAACGTTTTTTTTTGGCAATAATATAAACATCCAAAAAGGACTTTTCTATGTATTTTAAACAGATTTTCTTATATTGTTAAGGTAGATAATTCACTTTAACAATTTATTTATTAAAAAGAACTAAATTTTTGATTCTTATATTTAGGGTTTTATCATGTAAATTGTACAAACTTTTTTTGTGTTTTAAAGTTTATCTACCTAATCAATATGAACAAGATCTGGTTAAGATCTAAACATATTATCACAGCTAAAGGGGTAAAAATCTACAAATTTAATAATGGAATTTAAAATACATGGTTTTATACAGTGAATTTCATTTAAGATGCAATATACAAAAATATATTTCCATAGAAAACAGGGCGTACCTACTTAGTTTGTCCCATATAAAATGCAACATGTCAATATAATTTGACATTACAGTGAAATCTCGATATAACGGATTAATACGGGGAAGGCAGTGTCCGTTATAGCTCAATAAAAATGTGGAATAATCTAGTACTGAATAAAAAATAGAACTAGACTAGCACTAAAACTAACACTAGAACCAGAAATATTCCGTTTAGCCGCATAAAATATCACTATATTGCAGATTTTTATTAAACTAGAACTAATAACTAGAAACATTCAGGTTTAAGAAAAATAATTAAAATTCATGTTCACCACTTGGTTGGTCAACAGTAATTTTATAAATCTGAATCTGTTGTGGATTTAAGTCTGAAGCTAACTTCAGCCACATGTCTTAAGAGACGTCTCGCTAAATCCAAATGTTTCTAGTTCTAGGTCTAAAGTTAGTTCTAGTGACAATGCAAGTGTAAAACTAGAACTGACACTAGAACTAGAAACATTTGGGTTTAGCCGTCTTTAGAGACGCGCGGCTGAACCCAAATGATTCTAGTTGTAGGTATAGTCTTAGTTCTACATAGTAATGGTGTTAGTGTAAAACTAGAACTAACACTAGACCTAGAACTAGAAACATTTGGGTTTAGCCGTCTTTAGAGACGCGCGGCTAAACCCAAATGATTCTAGTTCTAGGTATAGTGTTAGTTCTACATAGTAATAGTGTTGGTGTAAAACTAGAACAAACACTATATCTAGAACTAGAATCATTTGGGTTTAGCCGTCTTTAGAGACGTGCGGCTAAACCCAAATGATTCTAGTTGTAGGTATAGTGTTAGTTCTACATAGTAATAGTGTTAGTGTAAAACTAGAATTAACACTATACCTAGAACTAGAATCATTTGGGTTTAGCCTCCCGTCTCTAAAGACGGCTAAACCCAAATGATTCTAGTTCTAGGTATAATGTTAGATCTACATAGTAATAGTGTATTTAGTGTATTTGGGTTTAGCCGTCTTTAGAGACGTGCGGTTAAACCCAAATGATTCTAGTTCTAGGTATAGTGTTAGTTCTACATAGCAACAATGTTAGTGTAAAACCAGAACTAACGCTAGACCTAGAACTAGAAACATTCAGGTTTAGCCGCATGTCTCAAAAGACGGCTAAACCCAAATGTTTTTAGTTCTAGGTCTAATGTTAGTTCTAGTGACAGAGCCGTCTTTAGAGACGTGCGGCTAAACCCAAATGATTCTAGTTCTAGATATAGTGTTGGTTCTACATAGTAACAGTGCTAGTGTAAAACTAGAACTAACACTAGACCTAGAACCACAAACATTTGGGTTTAGCCATGCGTCTCTTAAGACGGCTAAACCTGAATGTTTCTAGTTTTAGGTCTAATGTTAGTTTTAGTGACAGTGGTAGGTAACGCTAGTTAGCATAAAATATCACTATATTGCATATTTTTATTGAACTAAAACTAGAACTAACACTCGACCTAGAACTAGAAACATTCGGGTTTAAGAAAAATAATAATTAAAATTCATGTTCATTACTTGGTTGGTCAACTGTAATTTTATAAATCTGAACCCTAAACTTTCTAGGTCTAGTGTTAGTTCTAGTTTTTATTGTTATGCAGCGCTAGACCAAGAACTAGAATCATTCGTGTTTAGCCGTCTTAAGAGACGTGCGGCTAAACCCAAATGATTCTAGTTCTATGTCTAAAGTGGTTCTAGTGACAGTGCAAGTGTAGAACTAGAACTAAAGGTGAGTTTAGACATGCATACATTTAGTTACGCCAGTTCTATTTGCACGTCAGTAAAGTCAGTTTACACTACATGTGCGAAAACATAAAAATAAGTGACACGCCAGTTTCATTTTTTAAAGTGCAACTATATACACAAATTAGGACCTCAACCGAAACGAAAATAGATATATTTTAGGTTTAATTTGGATAATTGAACGTTATCTATCGTTGAATGTGTTAACGTTATTGGGATTTAATTTGAATGCAATGAAACATAACCTAAATTTGACATTACTCATTTATGTTGTCATGGTTACATGTTTTTATACTCATCACTGGCGCCAGTGATTTCATGATTTCAACTTGCATGCCAGTTGATGTTTACACATGCAATTTAATTTTACTGGCCCGCCAGTTTTTATTGGCGCCACTAAATCCATGCATGTCTAATATCATTATAACACTAGAACTAGAAACATTCGAGTTTAGCCCTAGTGACAGTGGTAGGTAGCGTTAGTTAGCATAAGATATCACTATGTTGCATATTTTTATTGCACTAAAACTAGAATTAATACTAAACCTAGAACTAGAAACATTCGGGTTTAGCCGTACGTCTCTTGGGACGGCTAAACCCGAATGATTCTAGTTCTAGTTTTATACTATCACTACAACCATGGGCGTCGCCAGAGAGGGGCAGAGGGGGGCCACTGCTTTCGAGAACTGAACAACTATCGAATGGGATGCCATATTTTGATCTGGAAACCAAGGAAGTTCAAGAAGTATTCCTCGGATTCGTCAAACTTGATGCTTTGGATGCGAAATGTATTGCAAAAGCAATAGATGAGTTTTCGGCAGAAGATCTTGATCCGGACAAATGTGTTGGTTTAGGATTTGACGGTTGTTCGACGATGTCCGGGAAAGAAGGTGGTGTGCAAGCAATCCTACGCAGAAAATATAAAAAAGTTTTGTGCTTTCATCAAAGATATTATTACATTTTTTCAAGAATCAGTTTTGAGACGCAAATTGATACCAAATGTTTCCAAGCTTTGCGAAACAAGGTGGAGCGAGAAACACAAAAATATTAGTGTTTTTAATGAGAATTTTCCTATTGTAATGGAGGCCTTTGAAACCTCGTCACGGGAAGAAAATAAGAATAAATAATGCGATTAGAAAAAATACTTATCAGCTCCATGCAGCAGCTTCTAGAGTTTCGTTTATTCTCAGCTTTATTTTGATAGCCAAATACTCGGCTATGATGGAACCTGTGGTAAACGTGCTCCAATCCGTAGCTTTGAATGCAGTTAAGGCATCCCAGCACATTAGCCTCCTTTTGGAATTTATAGAAAACCACCGTAACGGTCCAGAAAACGTCACAAATGGAATTATTAGGGACGCTACTATCGTCGCAGAAAAACTTGGACTGGGAGAAGACATGAAGTCGTTGCCCCGTATTGTTGAAAGACAACAACATCCCAGCGGCAAGCCCCTCAGAATTCTTTTGAAGTTCGCTTTTCTGAAGAAAACACCCCGTCATTTTCCTTATGTAAATTACACCCAGCTCAAAAGTTAGACATGTCCCTTGAAGACCTCGTAGAAGCTGGTGAAGTCTTTTCCCAATTTTACAATTTATCAAATATCAACAACGAAATCGAACAATGGAAAAAACTATGGCAAGATAAACCTGACTCAAAAGAAGTAAGTGTTGTGGATGTCATAAAAGATGCCGACATTTTTTTCCCTGAAATGAGAAAAGCCTTTATAATTTTGGTCACTTTACCCTGCACGACATATACTGTTGAACGATCTTTTAGCAGCTTGAGGACAATAAAACCTGGCTTAGAAGAACTATGACAGAATGTCGTCTCAATTGTCTTCCCATGATGAATGTGTATAGGAAGCATATTTTTGAAAACTTTGAGGGTTTTATTAATAGTCTGGTTGACCAATTCGCGAAGAAGCCACTAAAATTATGTTTTAAATAATTTGGTGTTATTTTTCAATTTTTTTGTCGTGCCTCCCCTGGCCCACTGGCTGGCGACGCCCTTGACTACAACTAACACAAGACCTAGAACAAGAAACATTGGAATTTATCCGCACGTCATTCAAGACGGCTAAACCCGAACGATTCTAGTTCTTGTGTTAGTTCTAGTTTTAATTCTTATTCAGCGTTAGATTGTGGTACGTCTACGACAAGTAGAACTAACACTAAACCTAGAACCAGCAACATTCGGGTTTAGCCATGCGTCTCTTAAGACGGAATCTCAGAGTTATCATAAGGACGTCACCTTTTTTAAGCAAAACGTTTTCTTTGCAAAATTACCCAATGCCTGTACTATGAAGCTATGTTGCATTTTATATGGGACAGTGCAAGTGCACAGTAGTTTTGTAACTATGATTACTGCATTCATATATTGCGAGTTATATGAAACACCCGGTATAAAAAAAAACAATCAAAAAAATCCTCTTTGTCTTCATACACGACAGGATGTTTAATAATAATGTTGTTATTTTAATATTTTGTTAATAAGTATTCGTGTATAAGTGTATTTTATAATTATGCTTTAAAAGTTTTGAAACTTCACATTACTATTTCGATTTTCTTTATCCAGAGTTATCAAGGACCTTAAAATTTATGGCGAATTCAATCTAATTCTGGGTAAGTACTCAAAAAGAAATTTCTATTACAATAAAGCTTACAAAAGCTTCTGATCTGCAGAGCTTAAAAGATTTAAACACAAACTATATAAATACGAAAACTTTGCAAACAGATCAAAAGATTATTTGGTAATAATTATTACATTTTGCTTTAAAACAAGTTGTCCTATTTGTTTGGCTCACTATTTTCATTATAATCTTATATTATCTACCATTTAAGAATTAACTAAAAGTTTAAAACATAAAATTTAAACAATCAGCAAATACATTACAAGTACACAATGTGTAACAATACCTAAAAAGATTTAAAAAGTATTTGTTATAACTAACATGTTTTAAATAAAAATGATTTAGTTTCAAAACTTTTAAACCATCTAATACACAAGGTGGTAAATACAATAAATCACCCTGTATACTAATATAATTAAATAAAGGTGTTATATTCATCTCAATTCACGTATTTAGTGTACAATGTGCGGTTCTTAAAATGCCTTAAAAATCAATCCTTATTAGTTACAATTAGAATTTCGTGGCGTCGATTGTGTTCGTTTATATTTTTATTATTAACTTTTTGCTTTTTTAAAGTGTATTTACCATATTTAAGTCGATACCTTTGAGCAAACAGATCTCGTAATAATAATCAGTGACGATTTTTTTATTTTTTCTTTGTATCATGTCCGGTTCAGTCTTATGAATTGTAATTAATCAATTGGCTTCAATTTTCATTGCTTTATCATCATCAATTTTCTTTGTAAATCGTTTTTTTTTTTAAATTTTTATTACTGCGTATTAGCAGATTCGGCGGCTGCCTCTTTTTCTTGATACAACCTCAACAAATCCATCGCATCTTGCGCCTGACGTTTCTCACTGAGATACCTTCCGGAAGCTTCTTTGAGTTGCTCCAAAAAGATTTTATCCGGAAAGGTGATGTCAACGATTGAATCGGGATCCATATCACTTAATAATTCTAATTCGGGCCCTCCCAATAACGAAACGTGACACAAATTACTTTTTAATTTTCCAACTAATCCTGCTAATTCAGGTCCGGATTTCCCATCGTCTAATTGATCCGTACTAATCCTGCAATGAGGTAATTGTGGGGCCCACTTTTGATCCTCCGATAGCGCCATTAAGTTTGTATGGGGGTCCAATGTAGCGAAATATTCGTCGTCGTCGATTTCCGTACCATCATTTTCTAATACTATCGTTATTTGACCCATCGTACCCAATTTTTCACGAATTTTTAAGGTTAGGTCTTCCAAAGAGTTTGCAACCACACCTTTTCTATGTTCCCGGGCGTAGTCGGTGATTTTAAAGGGTTTACCCGCTGTATCTAAACCGTCGTCCATTTGATTTTTATTATAAAATCGGCTATTTGTTGGGTTTATTTAAATTGGCGTCTTTAATCCGGCAGTGATTATTTTGATGTAGTTATAAAAAAAACTCGACGATTTTCACTACAGTTCCGCAACACAACTAACTTTTGATCGGATGGATTTTCTCTTCATTCAAGGGTCGCGCATGCTTCCAGAAGGTTTATCGATTTTCCGTATGAGATGAGTTTAAAATATGGGTAAAGAGGTAAAGTGGATGTTACTTGTTATAATTAAAATAGTTTTTGTTATAAAGATTTATTTTAAAATCTATTTTTAATTTAAATTTGAGGTTAATTTAGGTTATGTTTGAATTGTTTATAAACGTCAAAAAAATTATACTGCCACCTATTCAATTTGATATGAGTTAATAAATTATTGTTGGAGCTTTTATTTTATTGATTTAAAAGTTTTTTTATTTGTTAATTTTTAATTTATAAATACTGATACAATTCTTTATTATTTAATAAAAATAATTCTAAATTTAAACGTAAAAAAGAATAAATTTTATTACGCCATCTATTGGGCTATCTTGAAATTAATTAAGTTATTTAACTTTATACTTATTTTTTGATATTGAGTTTAAAATGTAGGTAAAGAGGTAAAGTGGATGTTACTTGTTACAATTAAAATAGATTTTGTTATAAAGATTTATTTTAATATCTATTTTTAATTTAAATTTGAGGTTAGTTTAGGTTATGTTTGAATTGTTTATAAACGTCAAAAAAATTATACTGCCACCAATTCAATTAGATATGAGTTAATAAATTATTGTTGGAGCTTTTATTTTATTGATTTAAACATTTTTTTATTTGTTAATAATTTATAAATACATATACAATTTTTTTATTATTTAACAAAAATAATTCTAAATTTAAACCTAAAAAAGAACAACTTTTATTACGCCATCTATTGGGTTGTCTCGAAATTAATTAAGTTATCTAACTTCAGACTTATTTTTTGAAATTGAGTTTAAAATGTGGGTAAAGAGGTAAAGTGGATGTTACTTGTTACAATTAAAATAATTTTTGTTATAAAGATTTATTTTAATATGTATTTTTAATTTAAATTTAAAGTTAATTTAGGTTATGTTTGAATTGTTTATAAACGTCAACAAAATTATACTGCCACCTATTCAATTAGATATGAGTTAATAAATTATTGTTGGAGCTTTTATTTTATTGATTTAAAAGTTTTTTTATTTGTTAATTTTTAATTTATAAATACTGATACAATTCTTTATTATTTAATAAAAATAATTCTAAATTTAAACGTAAAAAAGAACAAATTTTATTGCGCCACCTATTGGGTTATCTTGAAATTAATTATCTAACTTCACACTTATTTTTTGATGTTGAGTTTAAATGTGGGTAAAATAAAGTGGATGTTACTTGTTTCAATTAAAATAGTTTTTGTTATAAAGATTTATTTTAATATCTATTTTTAATTTAAATTTGACGTTAATTTAGGTTATGTTTGATTTGTTTATAAACGTCAAAAAAATTATGTATACTGTCACCTATTCCATTAGATATGAGTTAATAAATTATTGTTGGAGCCTTTATTTTATTGATTTAAAAGTTTTTTTATTTGTTAATAATTTATAAATACTTATACAAATTTTTTATTATTTAATAAAAATAATTCTAAATTTAAACCTAAAAAAGAATAAATTTTATTGCGCCATCTATTAGGTTATCTTGAAATTAATTAAGTTATCTAACTTCACACTTAATTTTGACGTTTTTTTGACAATTAATTTATTGTTATAACAACACTGCTTTAAGGTAAAGTAATTTCTAATAACAATTTATTAATGTTATTATTTGTTATATAATGTAGCTATTATAGAAAAGATGGAGTGGTTTGTAGTTGTTTATTAGCGCATGCGTACAATAATAATAATGTGTTTGTTGGGTGTTTTGCAGGATGTGTCACCGGAGTCCGGATTTGACACTAGGTGTTGTTGTAGCGGTACAGGGAGTGCGTGGAGTTAAAGAAAAAGTTGTTCGTTTTGGGGACCATTCGGGGCTAGGAGGGAGAAGGTGTTACAAGGTAGAAAGGTAAAAAAAACATTTCTAATTTAGTATTTAATTCCGCCCTTAAAACTCGCCCTTTATCTTAAAAAACTATCTTCGAAACTATGGATAGAAGAGATTTTTGTTGACCTTGTCCTTGCATTTACTTACCAATTGAAATCTCCTTCCCCCCAAGTACCCCTTATTTACATTTTTTAATTTAATTAAGATGTATTAGGTTAATTTGATGTTAACGTAAGAAATTCCTTGATTTTTTCTTCTAAAAAGCGGAAATGGAACTCATCGTTTAATTTAAAGTTGGAGAAAAGTTACGATCGTTTTGGGAATTCCTTGTTTTATTACGGGATAAGGTCCCCCTTTTCTCGTTATTTTTCTACGCTTAGTTTTTTTGTGATATTTTCAGGACTATTTGGAACTAATAATGACATAAAGTAAGACAACTTGATTTATTTTGAAATAAAAAGTGTTAAAAAAATGTAATTTACTGAAACCTTGATATAAAATGATCGTTGTTGGACTAAACGTACAAATAGCAATAAAAATTGCATTGCACTAATCAAGCTATTCGACTAAAATCAATACCATACCGAATAGTTTTACAGGTTTTGTTCGAAGTCATTTATACACCTAATTGAATGTACATTTTTCCCCTCAATTTAATTTAATCTCTGGTTAAAAGTCCAAAATGCAATGATTACCATAGAATTTGTATTTAATTTTTTTTAACTCGTGACTAATAGAATCGTTTCAATTTAAATCTCATTCAATTTGACGTAAACATGTTTAAAAAGCGTAATTATAGCTAATAAAAAGAGGCGAGTGCATACTTTTGTATCTACATACTATTTTTAGTACGTATATAATCTTTAGTTTAAAGGTTTGTTTTGATAGAAAATGTGAATCTGATTCATTTTTATCTTGTTATTTAAACGATAATAAGAAGATTATTTGTGCTAGGTTTAATACTTCTTATGAGGATGTGAAAATTATAATCTTTTTGATGATATAAGATTTTTGTATCATTTTTTTTATGCATTTATACTATTTTTAGAAAAAACATGAATCAAATTATATAAATAATCGCGGAATTTGTTATTTTTGGTACTTTCCAGGAAATGTTGTTCTGGTAAATCAAATATAATTAACGTTAAATTACATCTGTTCAGAGTTTTTTTATATGTTGTTTTTATATATCGTTTCTAAGAAATTGTTAAAAATTAAAATCAAGGTTTTCTTAAATAATATCTTGAGATTATTCTTGATATTTTACAAGGAATTTTGTTAAAAATTACCGCTATTTAGTAATTTTTTGTTAAATGTTGTGTAACCAAAACAAATTTGCCCGGTTTTAGTTATATTAAAAACGACCGCATAAACTTTAGTTACCCAACAAAATGTAATTAAATTTACGTGTTTGTTCCTGTTAGATTTGTCACCGTTTAATGTATATTTAATAATTTTGTTACAAATTTCCTTCATTTACTTTTCATTCAAGTTTCTTTGCCAATTAATTTTATTTAATAAACAGGTTTTAAAAAAACAGATATATTGGTTTAACCCTTTGTGTCCCTACGGTACTTTAAAACACCGGTAGTTTTAAATACTCATTTTAAACTATATAGTCATCTATTCGGCGTATTTAGAGCTGTCGATACTTTCTACTATACAAGAAAGAACCTGTGTCAAAAATAACGCAATCCGTACTGTAGGGTTTTAGATATATTTAAACTTATTCATCCAGATCAATCCAGGTTTGAGGTTAGAAGTTTAGTGAAAAGTCTTGTTGCTGAATTTTGTTGTTCAAAAAGGTATCTCTTTGATAAATGGTTATTAGGTGTGATTTGTAAGCAGCTTCGTGTATTATTTACGTATTGCAATTACAATGTTCAAACATTTCTTAATTTTATTCCGAAAAAGATACATTTTGTGACCTGTTACATAACAGGTGCAATATTGAGATTGATGTAAAAATAAGCCAAACGAATACAGATACATTTTGGTACTTGAACAAAGCTTGGACTGATGAGAAGTTTTGGTTGAGGCTGAAAAAGTTTGTGTTGAATTAGAAAATCACCCGTTGGATAATTCTGAACAGACATAGATCTAGGAGATTGTTGGAAAATTGTTATGGAATCATCACCGATTACTCATTAAAGCATCTACTTTTCAATGATCAATTCCGTTTTGAAATATCACTCTTACTTTTTCTGATTTTAATTAGTAATCTTAACCGTATTTTAGAGTAACTTTAAAAATTGTTGAAAAATCGATTTCTTGGAAAATTATTATGGAATCATCACCAATTATTAATTAAAGCATCTACTTTTCGGTGATCAAGTCCGTTTTGAAATATCACTCTTAGTTCTTGAGATATAAATTACTAGAGTTAATTAGAAATCTTAACCGTATTTGAGTAACTTTAAAAATTTCCGAAAAATCTATTTCTTTTGAAATAGTTATGAAATTATCACCAATTACTAATTAAAGCATCTACTTTCCAATGATCAAGTCCGTTTTGAAATATCACTTTTAGTTCTTGAGATATAAATTACTGGAGTTAATTAGAAATCTTAACCGTATTTTGAGTAACTTTAAAATTACCTGAAAAATCGATTTCTTGAAAAATTGTTATGGAATCTTCACCATTTATTAATTAAAGCATCTACTTTCCAGTGATCAAGTCCATTTTAAAGTATCACTCTTAGTTCTTCAGATATATATTACAGGAGTTAATTAGACATCTTAACCGTGCTTTTGAGTAACTTTAAAAATTCCGGAAAAATCTATTTTTTGGAAAATTATTATGGAATCATCACCAATTATTAATTAAAGCATCTACTTTCCAGTGATCAAGTCCATTTTGAAGTATCACTCTTAGTTCTTGAGATATAAATTACTGGTGTTAATTGGAAATCTTAACAGTATTTTGAGTAACTTTAAAAATTCCTGAAAAATCGATTCCTTGGGAAAATGTTATGAAATTGTCACCAATTACTAATTATAGCATCTACTTTCCTATGGTCATGTCCATTTTGAAATATCACTCTTAGTTCTTGTGATATAAATTACTGGAGTTAATTAGAAATCTTAACCGTATTTGAGTAACTTTAAAAATTCCTGAAAAATCAATTTCTTTTGAGATAGTTATGAAAATATCACCAATTACTAATTAAAGCATCTACTTTCCAATGATCAAGTCCGTTTTGAAATATCACTTTTAGTTCTTGAGATATAAATTACTGGAGTTAATTAGAAATCTTAACCGTATTTTGAGTAACTTTAAAATTACCTGAAAAATCGATTTCTTGAAAAATTGTTATGGAATCTTCACCAATTATTAATTAAAGCATCTACTTTGCAGTGATCAAGTCCATTTTAAAGTATCACTCTTAGTTCTTCAGATATATATTACAGGAGTTAATTAGACATCTTAACCGTGCTTTTGAGTAACTTTAAAAATTCCGGAAAAATCTATTTTTTGGAAAATTATTATGGAATCATCACCAATTATTAATTAAAGCATCTACTTTCCAGTGATCAAGTCCATTTTGAAGTATCACTCTTAGTTCTTGAGATATAAATTACTGGTGTTAATTGGAAATCTTAACAGTATTTTGAGTAACTTTAAAAATTCCTGAAAAATCGATTCCTTGGGAAAATGTTATGAAATTGTCACCAATTACTAATTATAGCATCTACTTTCCTATGGTCATGTCCATTTTGAAATATCACTCTTAGTTCTTGTGATATAAATTACTGGAGTTAATTAGAAATCTTAACCGTATTTGAGTAACTTTAAAAATTCCTGAAAAATCAATTTCTTTTGAGATAGTTATGAAAATATCACCAATTACTAATTAAAGCATCTACTTTCCAATGATCAAGTCCGTTTTGAAATATCACTTTTAGTTCTTGAGATATAAATTACTGGAGTTAATTAGAAATCTTAACCGTATTTTGAGTAACTTTAAAATTACCTGAAAAATCGATTTCTTGAAAAATTGTTATGGAATCTTCACCAATTATTAATTAAAGCATCTACTTTGCAGTGATCAAGTCCATTTTAAAGTATCACTCTTAGTTCTTCAGATATATATTACAGGAGTTAATTAGACATCTTAACCGTGCTTTTGAGTAACTTTAAAAATTCCGGAAAAATCTATTTTTTGGAAAATTATTATGGAAACATCACCAATTACTAATTAAACATCTACTTTCCAGTGATCAAGTCCATTTTGAAATATCACTCTTAGTTCTTGAGATATAAATTACTGGAGTTAATTAGAAATCTTAACCGTATTTTGAGTAACTTTAAAATTACCTGAAAAATCGATTTCTTGGAAAATTGTTATGGAATCATCACCAATTATTAATTAAAGCATCTACTTTTCGGCGATCAAGTCCATTTTGAAATATCAGTCTTAGTTCTTGAGATATAAACTACTGGAGATAATTAGAAATCTTAACCGTATTTTGAGTAACTTTAAAAATTCCTGAAAAAACGATTTCTTGGGGAATCGTTCTGGAATTATCACCAATTACTAATTAAAGCATCTACTTTCCCGTGATCAAGACCATTTTGAAGTATCACTCTTAGTTCTTGAGATATAAATTACTGGAGTTAATTAGAAATCTTAACCGTGCTTTGAGTAACTTTAAAAATTCCTGAATAATCGATTTCTTGGAAAATTGTTATGGAATTGTCACCAATTACTAATAATAGCATCTACTTTCCTATGATCAAGTCCGTTTTGAAATATCACTTTTAGTTCTTGAGATATAAATTACTGGAGTTAATTAGAAATCTTAACAGTATTTTGAGTAACTTTAAAAACTCCTGAAAAAACGATTTCTTGGGAAATAGTTCTGGAATTATCACCAATTACTAATTAAAGCATCTACTTTCCAGTGATCAAGTCCATTTTGAAATATCACTCTTAGTTCTTGAGATATAAATTACTGGAGTTAATTAGTAATCTTAACCGTATTTTGAGTAACTTTAAAAATTGCTGAAAAATCGATTTCTTGGAAAATTATTATGAAATCATCACCAATTATTAATTAAAGCGTCTACTTTACGGTGATCAAGTCCGTTTTGAAATATCACTTTTAGTTCTTGAGATATAAATGACTGGAGTTAATTAGAAATCTTAACAGTATTTTGGTAACTTTAAAAATTCCTGAAAAAATTATTTCTTGGAAAATTATTATGAAAACACCACCAATTATTAATTAAAGCATCTACTTTCCAGTGAGCAAGTCCATTTTGAAATATCACTCTTCGTTCTTGAGATATAAATTACTGGAAGTAAGTAGTAATCTTAACCGTGCTTTGAGTAATTTAAAAATTCTTGAATAATCGATTTCTTGGAAAATTGTTATGGAATTGGCACCAATTACTAATTAAAGCATCTACTTTCCAGTGATCAAGTCCGTTTTGAAATATCACTTTTAGTTCTTGAGATATAAATTACTGGAGTTAATTAGAAATCTTAACAGTATTTTGAGTAACTTTAAAAATTCCTGAAAAAACGATTTCTTGGGAAATAATTCTGGAATTATCACCAATTACTAATTAAAGCATCTACTTTCCAATGCTCAAGTTCGTTTTGAAATATCACTCTTAGTTCTTGAGATATAAATTGCTGGAGTTAATTAGAAAGTTGGAAAGTGACACTGAAGTAGTAAAACCACGTGGCAATGGGCCCAAAAAGAAGAACAATCGATAGAAAATGGAGAAAATGGGAAAAACAGACTGAAATTCCAGGATGCAATTATCAACAGGAAATAATTGGTGATACTTTTGCAACTTGCAATAATCCTACAGATTATTTTTTAACACTGATGGGTAACCGTGCGAAAGATATTACCTTTCAAAGTAATTTGTACGCCACCCAAAGGAATGAAATGCTAAACTTGAAAGAAGAAGACTTGCTGTGTTTCCTTGGCATACATTTCTTTATGAGTTATCACAGTTTGCAAGCTATAAACTCTTCTGAAGTAATGTTGAAGATTTGGATGCACCACTTGTCATACGAACAATGACCCGTAACACGGTAACTGCATTATTCCTAAGAACAATACGGATAATGTATACAAAATCTGTCCGTATTTTGAAACACTTAACCGTTAGTTCTCCAGTTATTATCATGGCACTAGGCTGTTGGCTGTGGATGAATCCATGATATCCTTCAAAGGGTGGTCAAGTATGAAACAATTCAATCCCATGAAGCTCATAAAAAGGGGTTGTAACCTCTGGTGTTTAGCAGATAAGAAAGGGTACATAAAGAAATTTGATGTGTATCAGAGAAAATCTCCTGAAACTGAAGAAAAATTTGAAGATTATGGATTAGGTGAAAGGATTGTCCTTCAACTTATTGAAGATGAATGGAATAAACATAGAACGATTTATGTCGATAACTTCTTTACAAGTATCCGTCTTTTGGAAAAACTGAAAATTGAAAAAACCTTAGCTTGTGAAAAAATTTGGTAGATGATAAACGAATGGAAAGAGGAGATTATGATTACGGGATTTCAATTTAGATATAAGTTAGATTAGTAAGTGCGTGAAATTTTGCTTTAATTTTCATGGAACAGAAGAGACCACCGTAAAAACGAAGCAAAAGATTGGAACGAAAATTGATGTGCGCTGACCTTCAGTCGTTGATGATTACAATAAAAATATATGTTCGGTAGATCATGCCGATCAACTTCGACATGTGTATGTAATCGACCGCCAAGTATGCCCATATTTGTATGAAACATTGAATCTAAAAATATCTCTCAAACTAATATGTACATTATTTGCTACATAGATTGTGCGTACATCGAATTGACCTTGTAACTGAAATGAAACGAAACGTTTAGCCGTCATTTATAAATACGTAAGTAATTTTACCGGTAATTTTAAAAATCATTGACGTCAATTTCGTTAAATTCCGTCTATGTCAAGTCGATCTTTCCGATGATAAAACAAACACTCAACTCAAAATGAAACCGATCGAAACAAAAAGATTTCGGCAAGTTACACTAAAAAGATCACATCACTAACAAACTTCGATTTTAACGTATCTTTATCCAACAACTTCAACTAACATACTCCTTACACCTACACCAAAAGTTCAAAACGTTTCACCCCTAAAACTCGATCTAAATATAGATCAAAGTTAAACGTGACATTTAAAATTTAAATATAAAGTACGACAAAAAAAAGGATAATCTTTTATGTATATGTATATTTTTTATTTATTTGGTGAAATCAATAAAGTTAAACCGTTATTATTCGATTTGAATAGTCCAGCATCCGGTTACTGTGACGACGAAGAAAACGTCACTGAACGATCGCCGATGACGTCATTACACGCTCGACCCAATTTCCGGCAACCGACGGCCTGAATAAGGTCGCTGGTTTCACGAACTTTAAATGGGTTACCCATTCACGGGCGTTCGCAACGCATGAATGAAATCAACCGACGTCATCAAAAAAAAGAATTAAATTGAAAAACTAATTGATACCTCATGTGTGTAGCCGCCTTAAATATTGAAAATGTTATAGGGTTCGCTCGAAAAGTCGAACGAGATAAATTTTTAAAGTTGTTTCTTTTTTGATCGATTTGAAACGTGCTTCGTTAGAATTGCGTGACAATGTTATTATATTTATAATGTCGCGACATTACCGTTTGGTGCATTAAAAGTTGGATTGATCTGGTGACCGTTCGTGCTTTGCTCGACGATTGAGTGAAGATTTAAGGTTTTGCGCTGAAAAGGTTATAAATCAAAAAGTAGTAGATAAATTAAAGTTTTAAATTTACCTGAAAGGTTTTCCTGGAACAATTTGAATTGGTAAAAATAAACTTTACATCGAAACTAATTTATTTCTATGGTAATGATACAATTTCACTTTAAAGCTATTTATTCTAATAATAAATTATGGAAAAAATTGCAAGGTCTTCAATTATGAAGAAATGAATGCTACAACTTTTATCCTAAAAGTTTTTTTGTAATATGTTCCCAATCCCATGTGTTACCATGTAAAACCACAGATATATCAAATTTTCATATTTTCGTATTTTTCTCAATATTTATGCGTCTGAGAGCAAAAGTAAAAGAGAGCAATATTGATAAGAATAAAAATTTGCTATAACTTTTGTTCTGACCATTTTTTTGTAATATGCCCCAAATCTTATGAGTTATCATTAAGAGTATGTAAAAATCCGAAAACATTCAATTTTCACATTTATGATTTTTCCTGGACATTTATGTATCTAGGAGAAAAAGTGAAGAAGAGCAATATTGTTAAGAATACAATTTGCTACAACTTTTATTCTAAAAATTTTGTTGTAATATGTTCCCAATCCCATGTGTTACCATCAATACCATGTAAAACCACAGATTTATCTAATTTTCATATTTCCGCATTTTTCTCGATCTTTATGCGTCTGAGAGCAAAAGTAAAAGAGAGCAATATTGCTAAGAATATAATTTGCTATAACTTTTGTTCTAATAGTTTTTTTGCAATATGACCCGAATCTTATGAGTTACCATCAAGAGTATGTAAAAATCCGAAAACATCAAATTTTCACATTTATGATTTTTCCTGGACATTTATGTATCTAGGAGAAAAAGTGAAGAAGAGCAATATTGTTAAGAATACAATTTGCTACAACTTTTATTCTAAAAATTTTGTTGTAATATGTTCCCAATCCCATGTGTTACCATCAATACCATGTAAAACCACAGATTTATCTAATTTTCATATTTCCGCATTTTTCTCGATCTTTATGCGTCTGAGAGCAAAAGTAAAAGAGAGCAATATTGCTAAGAATACAATTTGCTATAACTTTTGTTCTGACTATTTTTTTACAATATGCCCCAAATCTTATGAGTTACCATCAAGAGTATGTAAAAATCCGAAAACATCAAATTTTCACATTTATGATTTTTCCTGGACATTTATGTATCTAGGAGAAAAAGTGAAGAAGAGCAATATTGCTAAGAATACAATTAGCTACAACTTTTATTCTAAAAAATGTTTTGTAATATTTTCCGAATCCCATGTGTTACCATCAATACCATCTAAAACCACAGATTTATCTAATTTTCATATTTCCACATTTTTCTCGATCTTTATGCGTCTGAGAGCAAAAGTAAAAGAGAGCAATATTGATAAGAATACAATTTGCTATAACTTTTGTTCTGACCATTTTTTTTACAATATGCCCCAAATCTTATGAGTTACCATCAAGAGTATGTAAAAATCCGAAAACATCTAATTTTCACATTTATGAGTTTTCCTGGACATTTATGTATCTAGGAGAAAAAGTGAAGAAGAGCAATATTGCTAAGAATATAATTTGCTACAACTTTTATTCTAAAAGTTTTTTTGTAATATGTTCCCAATCCCATGTGTTACCATCAATACCATGTAAAACCACAGATTTATCTAATTTTCATATTTCCGCATTTTTCTCGATCTTTATGCGTCTGAGAGCAAAAGTAAAAGAGAGCAATATTGCTAAGAATATAATTTGCTATAACTTTTGTTCTAATAATTTTTTTGCAATATGCTCCGAATCTTATGAGTTACCATCAAGAGTATGTAAAAATCCGAAAACATCAAATTTTCACATTTATGATTTTTCCTGGACATTTATGTATCTAGGAGAAAAAGTGAAGAAGAGCAATATTGCTAAGAATACAATTAGCTACAACTTTTATTCTAAAAAATGTTTTGTAATATTTTCCGAATCCCATGTGTTACCATCAATACCATCTAAAACCACAGATTTATCTAATTTTCATATTTCCATATTTTTCTCGATCTTTATGCGTCTGAGAGCAAAAGTAAAAGAGAGCAATATTGATAAGAATACAATTTGCTATAACTTTTGTTCTGACCATTTTTTTTACAATATGCCCCAAATCTTATGAGTTACCATCAAGAGTATGTAAAAATCCGAAAACATCTAATTTTCACATTTATGAGTTTTCCTGGACATTTATGTATCTAGGAGAAAAAGTGAAGAAGAGCAATATTGCTAAGAATACAATTTGCTACAACTTTTATTCTAAAAGTTTTTTTGTAATATGTTCCCAATCCCATGTGTTACCATCAATGCCATGTAAAACCACAGATTTATCTAATTTTCATATTTCCACATTTTTCTCGATCTTTATGCGTCTGAGAGCAAAAGTAAAAGAGAGCAATATTGCTAAGAATATAATTTGCTATAACTTTTGTTCTAATAATTTTTTTGCAATATGCCCCGAATCTTATGAGTTACCATCAAGAGTATGTAAAAATCCGAAAACATCAAATTTTCACATTTATGATTTTTCCTGGACATTTATGTATCTAGGAGAAAAAGTGAAGAAGAGCAATATTGCTAAGAATACAATTAGCTACAACTTTTATTCTAAAAAATGTTTTGTAATATTTTCCGAATCCCATGTGTTACCATCAATACCATCTAAAACCACAGATTTATCTAATTTTCATATTTCCGCATTTTTCTCGATCTTTATACGTCTGAGAGCAAAAGTAAAAGAGAGCAATATTGCTAAGAATATAATTTGCTATAAGTTTTGTTCTAATAATTTTTTTGCAATATGCCCCGAATCTTATGAGTTACCATCAAGAGTATGTAAAAATCCGAAAACATCAAATTTTCACATTTATGAGTTTTCCTGGACATTTATGTATTTAGGAGAAAAAGTGAAGAAGAGCAATATTGCTAAGAATACAATTAGCTACAACTTTTATTCTAAAAAATGTTTTGTAATATTTTCCGAATCCCATGTGTTACCATCAATACCATCTAAAACCACAGATTTATCTAATTTTCATATTTACACATTTTTCTCGATCTTTATGCGTCTGAGAGCAAAAGTAAAAGAGGGCAATATTGCTAAGAATATAATTTGCTATAACTTTTGTTCTAATAATTTTTTTGCAATATGCCCCGAATCTTATGAGTTACCATCAAGAGTATGTAAAAATCCGAAAACATCAAATTTTCACATTTATGATTTTTCCTGGACATTTATGTATCTAGGAGAAAAGTGAAGAAGAGCAATATTGCTAAGAATACAATTAGCTACAACTTTTATTCTAAAAATTTTGTTGTAATATGTTCCCAATCCCATGTGTTACCATCAATACCATGTAAAACCACAGATTTATCTAATTTTCATATTTCCGCATTTTTCTCTATCTTTATGCGTCTGAGAGCAAAAGTAAAAGAGAGCAATATTGATAAGAATAAAATCTGCTATAACTTTTCTTCTGACCAATTTTTTACAATATGCCCCAAATCTTATGAGTTACCATCAAGAGTATGTAAAAATCCGAAAACATCTAATTTTCACATTTATGAGTTTTCCTGGACATTTATGTATCTAGGAGAAAAAGTGAAGAAGAGCAATATTGCTAAGAATACAATTTGCTACAACTTTTATTCTAAAAAATGTATTGTAATATTTTCCGAATCCCATGTGTTACCATCAATACCATGTAAAACCACAGATTTATCTAATTTTCATATTTTCGCATTTTTCTCGATCTTTATGCGGCTGTTTTCGTCTAATTGAGGATGAAATCAATTTATAGTTCGTGCCGAAAGGAACAAGAATATTAAGCAAGTAGCACTATTATGGCATCTAGAATTGCACACAAGTTTGTTTTTAAAACACGCACATCGATTTGTTTGGCATTGCTTCTTAGAAGGCTTGCAAGAGCATTTAAAATATCCTTGACCGGACAGAAACACATTTTGTTAGGCACATATTTTATGTCTAAAAACTGAGTATCAGCTGCAACAATGTCCGAACGATTATCTAAATGTTCTAATGTTAGTTCTAGTGACAATGTTGTATATCTTCAGACGCACGGCTAAACCCGAAACTTTCTAATTCTAGGTCTAGTGTTAGTTCTAGTTTTAACTGTTATTCAGTGTTAAATTGTTGTATATTCTTCATTGAACTAACATTAGACCTAGAACTAGAACCATTCAGGTTCAGCCGTCTTAAGAGACGCACGGCTAAACCCAAATATTTCTAGTTTTAAGTCTAGTGTTAGTTCTAGTGCTAGTGTTAGATCTAGTTTTAGTTGTTATTCAACTCTAGATTGTGGTATATTTTTATTGAACTAAAAATAGAACTAACTAATATAGAACACATCGGTGTGGATTCATTTAAACAGTTTGCTTTACAGTTATAAATTTTTGTTTTTTGCTACAACGGAAACTCCCTTCTTCGTATTAATCCACTATGTCTACTTTGATTTGTGTATTTATGCTTTGCTCCACAATTGAGTGAACATTTCAGGTTTTGCGCTGAAAAGGTTTAAATTAAAAAGTAGTAGATAAATTAAAGTTTTAAAGTTACCTGAAAGGTTTTCTTAGAACAATTTCAATTGGTAAAAATAAACTTTACATTGAAACTAATTTATTTCGACACATCTTTTATGTCTAGATTTTTAGACATATGTCTAAAAACTGAATATCAGCTGCAACAATGTCCGAACGATTATACCATCCCTTAATTTTACCAACTGCAGACCCTAACTGGACCGCGTTATACATCACTTGATTTTCATGCTGTCTGGTTGATAAAGGTTCTGGTTAGCAAAAATGCAGAATACCTAAAATACTATTTGTTTTAAAGCATAAGCACCAATCACGTTATACAATTTTAAGTCCGTTTTGTATTATACGTCTAAGAACCGACTGAGATACAATTTTTATTGCACTAAACTAGAACTAACACAAGACCTAGAATTAGAATCTTTGGGGTCTAGCCGTTTTGAGAGACGTGGGACTAAATCCGAATATTTCTAGTTCTCGGTTTAGTGTTAGTTCTAGTGGCAGTGGTAGGTAGCGCTAGTTAACATAAGATATTACTATGTTGTATATTTTTATTGAACTATAACTATGACGAGAACTAAAAACAATTGTCAATGCCAACTTTAATTTTATTATTATATTCGTAATCTTCATAAAATAACCTTTCAAGTTAATCCAAACTTGACGCATTTATCTCAAAAAACCAAAAAGTTCGAATTTTTAACTTTTAATTTTGACATATTTGTCAACTTCATAAAAAATCCTTTAAAATGAGTCCAAACTCGACATATTTAACTTTAATATTAATAGAAATACAATCACTTCCGGTTTGAAACGTCAACGTCAAATTTGACATATTTATCATCTTCATTAAAAAACCTTTAAAATGAGTCCAAATATGACGCAGTTATCCCAAAAAGCAAAAAAGTTAGAATAAAAAGCATTAAACCCGAAGTTAGCAACAATGAAGATAGCAATTTAATTTTTAAATGTTAATACCAACCTTAATTTTTGATTTTTTTTATTATATTTCCATGTTTGTGACAAATTTTAACACATTTTATAAAAATTAAGAATATGACAAACTAAAATTGACATTTCAAACCGGAAGTTGCTTATATCTCGAGTAATATTGGAATTAAACGTATCATGTGTGGACTAATTTTAAAGTATTTTTCAGGGCGATTACAAATATGTCAAAATTGACGATGACATTCTTAACCGGAAGTTGATCATAACTTCATTAATATTGTAGATAAATATGTCGTGTTTGTACTCATTTTAAAGGATTTTTAATGAAGATTAGAAATATGTCAAAATTGAGGTTGACATTTTAAACCTGAAGTTAGTTGTCATATAACAGAAGTTTTATAACTGAATTTAATCTAGTGTTAGTCACTTTTTCCTTTCTTTTTATTTTTAACGTGTTTTAGGGTCATTTCACATTGATTAAAGGTTTCTTATTATTTCTTATTATTATTTAACCTGTAAACTTGTAACACATCTTCCTTAATTTCATTTTACAACTTTTTAAACTTTAATTATGTAAGTTAGTAACTATTGATCTGATTTCGACTTTGATGTGTGATCTTTTTTAACAAAACAAAAAGAAATATTAATGCCCGGTTGCACCGTTTACATAGTTGAGCATAACTTAGTTAAGCAGTTCTTATAGTTAAGAAGAACTTAAATTTTATGTCTATTGCACCGACACAACATATACAATGCTCAACTAAGTAACGTTTAAGTATCGGTTATTTGGCAACAACGCCATAAAATTTAGTTATTTTTATAAATTTTAGTAATTTTTTAGGGTTTTTCGTGTTGTCAAGTTAATGTCAGTTGACATTTGACATATACCATGTAAATAACATTTCTACTATTCGTATCATTCCCAACTTCGCGAATATTCGAAGAGTGTTGAGTTATATTGTGAGTTATAAGGACGTTATAAGCAACTGGTTCATTGGAGACACACAGTTGTTTCTGTACAAAACAAGTAGATAGTATTAAAATAATCTAAATTCAGCCTATAAAAGTATAATTTAAAATAATGTATACTACTTACTTATTAGACTTCTATAAAAAATTCTATAATTTCTTGTATTTGTCGTAGAACATACAAACAACTTTGTTTTGTTAGACGAAATCTTTTAAAAAAATTATATTCGTCCATTTCATTCACTACTTACGCATTACTTAGCCTTTAAGCAATGCTTATGTATTACGGTGCAAACGGGCATAAGAAACTTGTTTGTAAAATGGATAGGATGAGAGATGTTAATCTATTTGTAGAGTCTCTGAAGATGGCCAAGGGCCGAAACTGGTTAGACTTAAATTCTATATAAATTAAAAACTCTAAAATTAAAAGTATAAAATCAAACTCTAGATTATTTTCTTCAAAAATTTTTACACGAATCATTTTGTCTCTAGTTTTAGTGATTAAATTTATGCCCTCTGTGCTTGTGATAGCTGTCATCAGTGTTCTGTGATAAAAATGGACAGACACTCATTTTTATCACAGAACACTGATGACAGCTATCACAACAGCTATCACAAACAATTTTTAATAGTTTGAGCTCGGTTTGTTAGCATTATGGCATTCGTCTCTGTTGGTAACAATGGTATTTTGAAGGGAGCACAATACACACGATGCATTCTTTTCTTTTGTACAATCAATACACATTACTACTTCTCGGGACTCGTTTATTTTATCTTGCAAATCAGAAAAAGGCATTAGTAAAAGTTTGTACTTTTGATTACTTCCATTGCAGTATTTTCAGTATTGACTGGTATCTCCATAACAACTGGTATTTCCTGTTGTTGTTCATTTAACTGTTCATTTTGTTCTTCTGCTATCTTCATCGTACTCAGCAACACGTAAATCACTTGTATCTTCAAGTTTCCTTTCCTCCGCTCTTGACAGTATTTCGTTAAGATCCTCTTTTGTTTGTAAATTTTTAATTCTGTCACTTGATAAAGTTGTTGAGGATAAACCAATCTTTGGGTTTGTTCCAAATAATGCCCGTATGGACTACGACCAATAATTCTATGATGGGAGCAGTTTTTTTGAAACTGAATGAAGTAGTAGCCAATTGACCAACCTGAACATATTCTCCACATCCTGATTACATCGTTCTTCATCTTTGACCTTTTTGATCTCAACAGACGTACACAGATAAATTTTGTTAAATACTCTTGATAATTAAATAACCATTTGTAGTTTCCATCCTGACATGATTGGTAATTAATCAAGTCTACTTGAGCCAAATTTTCTTGAAATAATCGGCTTGCTTACAAGATTTGCATGTTTGTTTTCTTTTTTCTTGTGACATGTTTCACAAAACTGCAAAAATGTCTCAATAACAGTAAATGACTAAACAAAGCGCCGGCAGAGGCTGTAACGCTCAATCATTTGAGTGTTTACTAAAGTCTTCGTAAGGATCTAAAACAGCTTTTTTATGAACATTGTGTCAAAGGCCTTCTCTAGATAAATGAAGACGAAAAGGGTGTGAGCAAACCCCTCGCTTTTAGGTTACTTGTTGGAGGACAAAAATATTGTTGGAGGATATTGGTGGCCCAAAACGAATTTTTATGAAATTCAAGCTTTTAATATGGCATAAATAAAAAGAAAGAAATGCAACAATGAATTGCAAGATATTCGGAATTCCAAGCAAAACGTAAAGTGTTTTCATTCAACGCACAACAACGCCAATTTTCTGCGCTGACAACTATCATTAGTGAAAGTCCATCAGAAGATTACAAACTGCGACGCTAATTCCCTAGACAAGAAATACCAAAGCTATTCACATCATTGGAAATGTCATAAAGGCAATCTCGGGTATTCTCGATAATGAAGATGTTATTAGATCGCCGAAATTGAGCAATAACCGGAAATCTGTTATTTCGAGGTTTTCTTGTAATATTAATTTATTTATTCACTTTGTAAATGAAAATATAATTTACAAATATGGGTAGTCGGTCAAAGTTGCATTAGAAATCAATAAAAACCGAACAACGGGTAGTTAATGTATTATCCACTGGACGGAAAAGAATTCCCCTTTGACCCGGTTTTTAGCCATGCATACGCGAGGTCGCCCGCCCTTTCGCGTTCATTCTCCGTTCAAGTGGTGTTATACACGTTCTATAAACCTCAATCACCCCCCCGATTCACCTCTCAGGGACTCAGAATATGAGTGACAGGTTTATAGGTCATTGAATAACACCCCTACTTAAATCTTCTTCAAATCCTTTTTTTTTCGATATTATTACTTTGCCTAAAATTACGTAAGATTTAATTTTTCTATAATTTCGAAATGAAAGAAGTGAATCTTAAAAACAACTCATTCATTGTTGTGTATTAAAAGAAACGACTTCTGTTGCAACCGTTTTTCTCAATATAACGAACAAAAAAGATAAGTTATCGTATTAAAAACAAAGATCCACGCTTATTCGAGGTCATAAATACGTTTGTATGATGTTATCGTGTAAAAACAACTATTATTTCGAAGAGTTATTAAGTTAAAGTGACCTAAATACGATTAAAAAAATAATATTAATGTTATCATTTTTTCAGTATACCTTGATGAGGATTATTATGAACCAAGAACCCCTTGGGGTCGCCCCCGATGTCATCTGTCCCGCGGGACTTCCTAGGTGGAGCGAGGTGCCGGCCCCACCGTTTTTAACCGATTATAGTGCCCTGGGAGATATTCCTGCTCATTCTACGGCCCCGTTTCAATACGACCCAGAAATCAATCACAAAATCATCTTATGGTAAGAAGTGAAATATATACTATAATATCCAGCTATGTCGAGGTCACTTACGGCCGAGGCGTTACATTTAATGTCTCGGCTCCAGACCCGAAAATAATAGGTATTTTTAAAATTTTTTTGCAATTAGACGAAAGAAGTTTTCTAAAAACCGATTGCAGGATGTGAATAAGCCACTTTTCTAGTTTATTATACAGGGTCATCCACGACGACCGTCCATTAGAACTTTACAGGGTTCTGGCCAAAATAAAAATTTGAAAATTCAGATTTAAGTACAGGGTTTTCCAATAAGAGGTGTTATTTTGATATTCAAAGAAAAATGCCATTTTTTAGTATAAATGATCGGATGTTTATTTCATTATAAAGAAGAAGGTATGCCGTTAATAGTGGAAAATAACATTAGGCAAATGACCACCACGACCACGCTTACAGGACAATATCCTTTCCATGAAATTTTCCATCACCAAATTGCAAAGTGGCTGTCCTGTGTCCTCAATTTTGCTTGTTGACGAAGCCACCGAGGTGGAAATGGGGCTCATCACTCAAGATGATTTTTCGATGGAATTCCGGATCATTTTCATGCATTTCAACGACCCAATCAGCAAAGATACGACGTTGTTGATGATCGGACGGCTTGAGTTCTTGTGTTAATTGAAGTTTATAAGCCTTAAGACCCAAATCTTTATGCAAAATACGGTGTGATGACGTTTGTGGAATGCCTAATTCCAAAGAACGATGAGGAATGGACAAACCTGGGTTTGTCCATTCCGTTCTTCAACACTTTCGGCTACAGCAGCAATATTCTCGGCTGTTCTTGAGCGACGTGCACGGGTTTTATTCTTCACATCACTAACTTGTTCCAACAGCTCGAATTTTTCCACCAATTTCTGTATTGCGGTCCGACAAGGTGCTTCACGACGACCCAAAAATGTTCGAGTTTTACGAACCGTCTCTGCCAAAATTTCACCATTTTGATAGTGAATTTTAATAATTTCAATGCGTTGTTGAAGCGTGTATCGTTCCATTTTTATTAATGGCGTACTTTCTACTTGTCAAATGTAAAAAAATGACAGCTTCAAAAGTGACATCTACCGAAATAACGGGCTATTCAAAATAACACCTCTTATTGGAAAACCCTTTATTATCAATTGCGTTCTCTTCGACTAAAATATTTTCAGATATTTAACACTTCCGGTTATACCGGTAGTCGCCACCTACTTTATTTTTTTAAATGGAACACCTGTATATTTTTACATATTTGGATTTGTCTGTTTTCAAGGTTTATGAATAACTTTACTTTTTGCAATTTGATTCGGCCGTTCTCGAGTTATTCAAATTTTTCTAGAAAAATCTGCTCCAGCAGACATTTGTTCAAAAAATCAGAGAACACTCGATTTTTGGGATATCAATTTAGGATTCAGAACATGCTTAAGCAACATGATGGACTATGTTTTGGTGCCGAGTACGGCTGTCTAGAACGTTTGGTCACTTTACTATGGCACGTTACCTTTTCGAAACTTGGAAGTACCATAACTTCATTTTTTTAAATGGCACACGCCATATTTTTTTACTTACTTGTCTTCGGTGTCTCATTTTACATCTTTTATATTCCATATGTCCTATAGCTAACATTTATAGTTTGGGAGATAATTAGGGTTTTTTGAAAAATGCACACACATCATATCGATATTTAACCTAGCGTGCCATGAATACCTAGTGCGACCTAGTGAATAACCGAATGAAGTGGAGGATTGAAAATTTGCAGACTTGTGATGTTTGATGCCAGCTTTTAACTAAAGTATTTTCAGGTTCTGGGTGCTTGTGGTTACACCGGAAGAGGTGACAATTTTCATATTTCAGGTTCTGGAATATGAAAATCTTGGGTCAAATGGAACCCAACCCTGACTTTTATTAAATTTTTCAATCAAAAATGTCAACTACAAGGTTAATTTTTGTAATTTGTAAATCATCTACTTTGACCGGCGGAAAAAAATTTTGTGTTGGGAATGTTGTTGTGGTTATGTATTATCAGAGGATCAGTAAGGAAAGAGTAAATAGTTTGACATTTTCTAAAGCTATGGTTTATTTCTGTTGGTGTGATGACTAGGTTACTTTTTGTAGTGATCTGTTCTCAAGAAATGCCACGTTTGGAATTTAGTAATGAGGATTATTTGAATCTGATAATAATATGATATGGAGAGTGCAACCAAATAATTGTGCGTACGTGTCGGCTGCAACATACAAGTAGCCTAAAATCAAACACAAATTTCAAAAATGTTATGAAATACAGGGTGTTCCATTTCAAATATGAAAATTGTCACCTAAGTACCCGGCAAATGAAAATATTTTAGTAAAAAGCTGGCATCAAACATCACAAGTCTGCAAATTTTCAAAAGGCCACTTCATATGGTTATTCACTAGGTCACAATAGGTATTCATGGCACACTAGGTTAAATACCGATATGATATGTGTGCATTTTTCAAAAAACCCTAATTATCTCCCAAACTATAAATGTCAGCTATAAGACATATAGGATATAAAACGTTCGCCGTGGATGACCCTGTATACATATTTTATTTATTAACAGTTATTAAAATTGCACCCACTAGATGTCGGTAATGTTAGGCTTGCAAATCGTGCGGGGTCAAACTGTGCGCAGGATTTCTCCTAACGCGTAAGTCGAATAATTAAAACTTGAATACGACTACTTTAGTAAACTCAAAAACTAGGGAACTACGTAGGATTTTTTAAAAATATTCATTTTTGACGAAATGGTGACGATTTTACAAGAAATATCGTATTTATCGATAAAAAACGTATATAAAAATGGTTGTAAAACAGAGAATCTGAGACATATCGAAAAACGGCTACATACTTACCTAGAATAAGAAAATACAAACTTTTGAAAAAAAAATCTTGAAAATCCGTTGAAAATTGTGGAATTTATCGTGTGCACAGATTGGAAAAATGTAGTTTCCAGAAAAAATTGTATATTTTTTCTAGATACATCTAATCAGCGATTCCTGCATCATACTTATTGCTTATTTTCATCTTCTGCAGCTTTTCTGTCTGACAGTAGGCTTCTACGAGCTTCTTTAGCCTCAGCAGTCATGGAGCACTCAGCGCGAGCAATGCGATTTAAATCCGTTTCATGACAAAAGTCGAAGCACGATCTTCCAATTGTTAATTTCAGTGCTTGCATTATTTCCATAATGCTTGTAAGACAGTCATTAAAATTGCAAGCAGCTATATCAGACGCAATGTCAACCACTTTCTTGTCACTGTGAATAGTTTTTGGTGCGATAGACCATAATGCGGCGTTGTAACTTTCTTTTTGCCAGGAACACCACGAGTCAGCACCAACTGAACAATCATCATGCTTTGGAGTTTCATCTGTTGAAATTTTATGATACAAAGTAGCCCAGATCTCTTTTTTCATGTCCTTCACGGAATCGCAATTTCTGCGAATAGCCAATCCATAATATAAGGAAAGTTCATCAATTAATTTTCCTTTGCCTCCTAATCCGCGGGTGTTTCTTTTTAGATTTCGTAACCGTGTGCCCATTCTGAACGTGATCGACGCATTCTTTTTTGGTTACTATTACACTGTCATAGGGCTGAGCGTCCATAATATCTTTGAAGGTTTTGCTGTCACCGTCTCCTACGTAAAAACAGTACTTCAAATTATGTTTTTCTTCGGATCGTTGAAACATCTCTACGACGGAGTCCACTTCCATTTTTCCTAAAGATCCGACATGGTTTATTATATCACATATTTCTTTATGATCTTCGACCCAATCTTGAAATTCCGCAGTATCTTCTTTACCTTTCCAGTAACTACACTTTTTACAAATTTTTGACTTTATACAGGTGTTTTAAAACAACGTTTAAATATCTATAGGGGTAGTACTACAGTCGAAAACAAGTCGAAAAGTGTTAATCAACATGGGTCCGAAAAAATCAACCGTTTTCGAGATACAGGATGTTCAATTTTTTTGGGACTACGTTTTTTCTTTTAAACTATAACTATTACAGATTTGATACTTGGCAAATCGGTACAGTATGAAACTGTCTCTTTTTGAGAATAGTATGATGTTTCCATTGCTTCCGGTTGGACCGGAAGTGAAAATAAATACCACTATTTTTCAGAAAATTCAAAAATTTCATTTAACGTTTAGTTAGATAGCTTAATTCTAAACAACATTAATTCGAATAAAAAAATTGTACTCCTTAAGGTTTCCGAGAAAAAAAACATTTTTTAAAATAAATTATTAGAAAAATTGGATTGACACAATGTAATACTAATTCTTTCGGTTTTTATAAGTTTCACAAATCGATGCAATATGAAACTGTCTCTTTTTGAGAGTAGTATGATGTTTCCATGTTTCCAACTTATACCAACTGAAAGAGTTGGTATAAGTTATTCCATTACAAAATGTTATGCCAAGTGTACGGCCATTACTTACCAAAATTTGGCCATTACAAGGAGTAGGCTTTGCCTTGCGTACAATCTGCTAAGATACATTAATTTGACGTTTCGTTCAAATTACGAAATAACCAAACTCCAGTAATTTGATTTTGCGAAACCTGAAGTGAAATCGTTTGCAATGGTCTTGTATTCAAATGATGAAATGAGCGATATGGTGTTTATGTACGGCCGTGCTAATGGAAATAGTTTGAGAGCACGTCGTTTCGCCGGCTACCTTCACATGTTACGTTTCAGTCACTTTTTCACCGTCTTAAAGAAACTGGATCGTTTGAAAAAAGGTCTTATAATACCGGACGGCAGAGATCCGTATGTACACCGGAAATACTAGAACAAATTTTAAATACAGTTGCTTAAAATCCCGAAACAAGTGTGAGAAGCATTTCGGCTCAAGTGTATATGTTGTTTGGAGAACTCTCCATGAGCAACTTATTTACCCTTACCATACCCAACGTGTCCAAGCCCTCAATCCTCCGGATTACCACGCACGGTTGACATTCTGTCAGTGGTTTTTACGAGAAGCTGCTGAACGTCGTGGATTCTCAGCTAACATACTTTTTACCGATGAAGCTGGTTTTACCAGAAATGGAATATTTAATTTCCACAATAATCATGTGTGGTCTGACGAGAATCCTCGAACCGTTGTTGAAACCAGACGTCAACAGCGTTTTAGTTTAAATATCTGGTTAGGCGTCGTAGGGGATAAGTTGTTGGGACCGATAGGTTTACCACAACCATTAAATGGTCTAACATATTTGGATTTCTTGGAAAACACTCTACCTCAACTTTTGGAAGACTTGCCGTTAAATCAAAGATTAAATCTCTGGTTTATGCAGGATGGAGCTCCCCCGCACTTTACGCGTATTGTTAGACAACATTTTAATGAAAGGTTTCCTGGGAGATGGATAAGGCCCCATTGCATGGCCTGCACGTTCGCCGGATTTGAACCCGCTAGACTTTTGTTTATGGGGCTACTTAAAAAGCTTAGTGTGTGCGACACCTGTAAACGATGTTGAAGACTTGCGGCAACGAATAGAACAGGGTTGCCAGACAATTCGTGAAAACTACGGGTTATTTGAAAGAGTTCGGGCTTCCTTTGAACGTAGAATGAGAAACTGTATTGATGTTGCAGGTCGACATTTTGAACATCTTCAGTAAAAAGCTTCGTTTTGATTAGTATTACGTTGTGTCAATTCAATTTTTCTAATAATTTATTTTAAAAAATGTTTTTTTTTCTTGGAAACCTTAGGGAGTACAAATTTTTTTTTCGAATTGATGTTGTTCAAAATTAAGCTATCTAACCAATAGTTAAATAAAATTTTTGAATTTTCTGAAAAATAGTGGTATTTATTTTCACTTCCGGTCTAACCGGAAGCAATGGAAACATCATACTACTCTCAAAAAGAGACAGTTTCATACTTTATCGATTAGCCAAATATCGAATCTGTAGTAGTTATAGTTTAAAAGAAAAAACCTAGAGTGCCAAAATATTTCAACATCCTGTATCTCGAAAACGGTTGATTTTCCGATCTATGTTGATTAACACTTTTCGACTTGTTTTCGACTGTAGTACTACCCCTATAAATATTTAAACGTTGTTTTAAAACACCCTGTATTTGGAATTACCCGTTTGTTCGATAGAAGTCGGGTAAAATTTTCTACGAAAATGAGTTTTTGTGATGCTATTTTATGTTTTTTTTAACTTTTTTGTACAACAAGGTCAAAATACCTGTATATACAATGGATAAAAAATGAAACAAAAAGTGGATACTGAAATCTTAGAATTTTCGGTGAGGTGTGTTACAAAAATCAATTTTTTAGGCAGAAAAATATTCCAGAAATGTTTTCTGTCAAATTCTGATTCTAAACAGTAAAATCAAAAATCATTTCAAAGGTGGCATACCCCCTTAACTAAACAAGACTTGCGTATTAAGTCCTGATTAAGCCGAGATTACTTGCTGATAAGGCACAGTAATGAGTTTAATGATTAAAATTATTATATTTTAAGTTTATATAATCGATAGAGAACAAAGAAAAAAATTTGAAAAGATTCAAAGAAAAAAAGGCTGAAAATAGAGGCAATAAGGGATTTGAAAAGACGTAGAAGGACGCCCACTATATTATTTAGCAGAAAGGCCGTGTCGCCCCCGCGAACTCGTTTTGTATCCTTGTCCCGGTGAAAGCGTCCCTCAACCCGCAATATAGTACATACAGAGAAACGGTGCATTTCAAAACGTCCATTTCCGTTCGAATAGAAAACGCGGCCGCGTATCAAATTGACAGAATTGAGTTTAAACCTTACCCGCACTCCCCACGCAATGACATCGTTTATAGAAACCCAATTCCATGTGTTCGCTTCGTTATCGATATTATGCGTATGACCTGCACACGGTTTTGTTATGTAACTGAGTAAATGATAGTTTTAAAGAAATGAAAGATAATATATTTAATATATTATGTAATGTATGGGGAAATTCAATATTTTATGGAAAATAAGGCTACAATGTCAGGGATATAAATAGAGATATTATTTCAAAATATAATTGAAATTGTGTTAAACTTTTTACTGTGCACAATTTATCCAAATTAATGTTTAAGAAATCTCTTAAATCATCAAATATTCATTAGTATGCTTGTTAATGCTAAATCACCCAGGATATGCGTTTTTAAAAATTTATAATTATAAATAAATTAGTAAGAATAAATAGAAAAAATCAATTTTTTTATATAAATAAATTAAGACTAAAATTTTATCTTAACTTTATGTGTTTTCTATTTTTATAATTCAAGGTCTGGTGATATATCTTCCTTACAAGTAGACGCAATAGTAAACTCGACTAATGAATCTATGACTGACAGCAACCCAATTAGCGATAGAATATTTGAAAGAGCGGGACCTGGATTAAAAGAAGAAATAAGTTTGGATATTAGAGGTAAAAAAAAAATATTTACATTCCTACTTTTTTCTTACTTTATGTATTATCCTAATTTTTTTTAGAGTGTGGTACCGGAGAAGTTAGAGTAACTCAAGGTTACGAATTACCGGCCCGTTACATAGTACATACCGTGGGGCCGAAATACAACATCAAGTGCCAGACTGCCGCCGAAAATACTTTACATTCCTGTTATAGGTGAATAAATTATAATTATAAATGATTGATTGAATCATTTATCAGAAAATGATCTGATAAGAAATAATGTTTAAGTCAATTAATATCCGAACTTCGTTAGTTTAACTCCATTTTTTTTGTAGGAACGTGCTGCAAAAATCCCGCGAACTTGGGATACACTCCATAGCGTTGTGTTCTGTCAATTCTGTAAAAAGAAATTATCCACCTGATGAGGGTAGTCACATAGCTTTACGTAAGCATATTATTTATAAACATTTTTAATTATTAATTTTTAAATTGAGCTAAAAGCGGTTATGTTTAGTTTTTATTGAATATACCGGAAAATTCTGGAATTCAAGTGGTTGTATTGATAACATAAGAAAATTTAGATTACTTTAATCTATTTGATGTTTTTTTTTGACGGTTAATTAGCGCCATCTGTTAGATTTAAGTATTATTAATCGATTCGTGTAAGTTGGGTTGCATACTTATTTTCAAATTTATATACAATGCAAGGTTTATAGAACATAAGGTTACCTCATTCCCTATGCCTCTGTAGTATCGATTATTACCCCGCAAATTGACGTCACTGGTTCGATACAGTCAGAATAAAAGATAGCCTATACATGTGCCTATACGTGACAACACGATGCGAGGTTTAAATATTTTATATAGACTGTACCACAGTATGGGTGGTGTTGTGTTGTTCATAGAACCAGCTACGTCACTGACCCACCTTGCCTCTCAGAGGAGGAGAATCGGTATTGGGTAACCTTATGTTCTATAGACCTTGTATACAATGTATATAAATTAATTAATAATAAAATACAGATGGAAAGTATACAAAAAAATCAATTTTGGCATCTAGTCATTCATTTCACTCTGAACTTAAACTAGTATAAAAGTAACTGTGGCATTTCTTTATAGCGTTGGTTTTCACTAAATACATCAGATCCTCATATTTTTTTTTAGCAACAGGTAGAGGATTACTGTAAACTTTTTTCATTTCAAAACCTGAAAAAGTGGAGAGAGGCGTCCTTGAACGTCTTCCACTAATTAATTTGACTTCTTTAAAATCTGGGCACTTAAAAGATGTCTTATAAAAAAACGAGTCTAAGTGACTTTTCTCAACCCTAATTACTGAGGCGTCAGCCATTTTGAAAGTCTCTCCGTCTGTGTTTTTTTGAAAATTTACAGTGGTTTGTTCAGTTAAGTGCTTTAAGTCAAAAAAGTCTTCATGCGACAGCTCTATAACGTTATAAGGTTTGCCAGTTTTTTTGAGGTTTGTATTATAGCTGCATACTGAGATGGCGTATAAATGGGACCTGATTTTAAAGCCCTTTTGACGTTCCTTTCTATTAAAGAATGGACGTTGCCCAGTAATAAGGTATTTATGATTAATTGCTTTGATTTTATAATTAGCTACGGCATACAAATAAGCTGCAATGATGAATTTGTTTTTTTGTTGGCCTGTGCAATTATCAGAATAGAATACTATTTCAAGATTGTCATTATTACAAACAGCAGCTTTTTCTTTTAAGTAGTGCAATAAACTTGTTCCTATTTCAATTGCTCCTCTCTTCCCTTGTCCCTCATGCCACAAGTAACAGTTTACAGATCCTTGTCCTTTTTGAGTAAGATCTGCCACCGTAAAATTGTAAGTTGACAATTTGGATCTGTAATAAAACGATGAGACTTGCCCGTTAGGAGTTGGTAGAGTAGCCTGCAAATCGAAACAAGCAACTTGATACAAGGAAGAACTTCTCTCTTTGTCTGTTTTCTTTTCTTCCCTGCTCAATTGTTTTTCTTCAATGTGAGAGTTATGTTTGTCTTCTAACTTTTTCTTCTCTTCTTCACTAGAATTTTCAAAAGTGACACAAGCTTGGCAGTGATCTTTTTTTGGCACGAAGAAGGCTATATTAAACTTGTGATTAAATTTCCCTGGTTTTCGCATTCAGTTTTATAATCACGATGTAACTGAGCAATGGTCTTACTTCCTTCGATATACAGTTTTTCAGAATGCTTTCTTGTATAATGACTCTCGATGGTAGGAATAGAGGAGATGTGAGCCCGAACACCTTCTTTTATACTCTTGTCAACTTCTTTATGGTTAGAATGTTTTCCTCTGTTATCTTCGCTCAAAGTACAATTTTTAATTTTTGATTTTATTGTTCGGATGCAGCGCGCAGTAATACCCAGGGTTGCTATGAAAAATGTTTTACAGACTCTCAATTTCTTACCATCTTTTATAAAAAAAAAGCATGATTTGCAGCCCTGCTTTCGGTATTGCGTGGATACTTGTATGTAGGGTTAACTTCTTGCATAAGTGATAGAATGTAAGTACGTTGTTTTACAATATCACTCATGTCCCAATAGTTTTGAAACAAAAACAACCTTTCTTCTTCAGTAAACTTGGTGCTGCATTTCTGTTTGCACTTAGAATCATCACATGGTGGTTTTATTTGTCGTCCTGCAACTTCTAATCCTTTTCCCAACGTTTTGTACGATTTGCCAGAGTTTCTCAAACGTTTAGCACGGAACTTTTTCCAGTCTGATGGTTCTGCTTTTCTTTTCCTTGTTCTTTTCTTCTTAACGTCTGTTTTGTCTGATGATTCAACAGTATTAAACAATTTATTATGTAAATCTGAACTTGACGATGAATCCGTGTTATAATTCGGATCTTTAATTGAATCATCTGATGAATAGGGTTCACTGTCAGACGAGTCACTCGATGAAGATGAAGATGAAGAATCGTCTGAATCGTATTGTTCTTCCTCGTCATCTTGCTTGCTTTTATCTGAAATTTGCGTAGGTTCACTGTTAATAACATCAAAAAATGAAAAAAAGCGCAGTTTACCATTAAGTCTAAGCAGTTGTTGTTGTGCTCCAGGAGCTACATTTTCTTTAACATCAAGAATGATAATATTTTGATCATTTTGAACATTAACGTCCATATTATCGTTAGCACTTAGAATAGTGGAATATTGTTTATTCCTATCAAACGTGTGACCTAAAATTATATACATTAATGGGTATTTATACGTATAATTGTTAAATCACAATGTACTTGCATTTTCTTTCAAAGCGTGGAAAGATGGTTTATCTTTTGTGTCTATAGTTGGTCCACTGTGAAGCACTTGCGTAAACGTTTCTGCAAAAAGATACTCACCAAGTTAATGTTATCCCTATATTTACTATGAAGTCTAAAAAAAATTACCACAGGTTTCAGAAGATGGAATTGCAGTGGCGTCTAACTGGGGGATTGAGACAGCAGTTAAAATAGAAGCTTTCCACTGTTCACTTTATTGTGGGTCTCGTTGCTTAATAGCAGTATTATTTTTCAGCCTAAAAATTGCATTGCATTTATTCAATATTTTTTTATTAACTTTTCTGGAATTTATTATTTCATACTTTATTCCAATGATTGACAACATCTTCTCTCCTCTCCCATCTTTTGTGCCAAGAGTGCTATCCATTTTCTATAGTTTATTACCATTTATCATAAACCACAAAACGACGCACAATGGTCTATACCGGCACAGCTAAGGAAACGACTTTAAATCTTCAGGCAATATCGTCATAAGTCAAAATAATCATCACAGTGTATCACCTATATTGGCACATTTAATGAAAGTGGCCAACAACACAAAGTCTAGAGTGGCATAAAGCAAAATGTGCCACTAATGCATACTCAAATCGATGCTACTTCTTCAGATGTGTCACTATTGCTTACACAAAACAGGACTTTACCTCGAAATGCAACGACATACTAAAAATATGCGACTATTGAAGTAACAGGGTTGGTGGAACACATGAAATGCATGAATGACACATTGTGCCATCTAGGAGGGACTATTCGAACTAATATTACACCAGTGTTGATGGATGAAACTGCATCAAATTTTATATTTATACTTGTGTTTAAAGGCATTTTGTATTTTTTTGAGATGTGCCACTATTGTCGCCGGTGAGCGACATGTGTCTCGGAAATGCGTGTACAATAGAAAACCACAGATTCCTGGGCTCAAAATAGGTTAATTACTTAAAGTTAAGTTATCTATATTCAAAGTTGCTTCGTTTCGCCGCTAGATGACTTCAAAGTTAGCAGAAAAATTCTTTTATTTTTTATAACTCGAAAACGCGTAAATCAATTGAAACCATTTTTCAATGTTCAATTTACGTCTTTTTATGGTTTTTGATACAATTTTAAAAACACAGGAATGATGTACACCAGTTATTTTTAATAGCCCATTTAGTTCTGAACCGTTTTTGTCTCTTATAAGATTTTGATTACATAAGTGGTTAAGCCAGAAAAGAGGTATTTTTAAATATCTGCAAGCCTTGTTTACGTGATTACAATTACAAAAAAATATTTCCAAATATTTGGTGATTTGGCACTTGACGATTAAGAAACTCAAACGCTTTTGCTACCATTAAATTGACATTAGTCATAAACTAAAATCATATCTACTTGCTCATCATATGCGTAAGTATCCATTATAAAAATAACGTTAAACACGATTTATTAATGTTAACTGACAGTGAAATGCAAAGCGTACTAGAGTTATGTTTTATCATTACAATAACAATAACACATGCATTATCCTTTTGTTTCTTAGAATTGATTAAAAGTTGTTCTTTCTAGTACTGAAATAACTAAATACGACTACGTTTTTTCCTAACACTGTATGCTTTGAGGATCATTGAATTCTCACGCTTTTGATCAATTAATGATATTGTATTCACGTTAAACATAAATCGCAATTAGTTGAAATCAGTGCCAACTACGATGAGGTAAAAAGGCCTGCAGATATTTAAAAATACCTTTTTTCTGGATTAACCACTTATGTAATTAAAATCTTATAAGAGACAAAAACGGTTTAGAACTAAATGGGCTATTCAGAAATTATAATAATGTAATCGTCGCCTGGTCAGAAAAAAAAATATGGAGTAATATCCAATGAAATTTTCCATCATTCCTGTATTTCTAAAATTGTATGGAAAATCATAAAAATACGTCCATTGAATCTAATAACTCACTTCTGAAAAATGGTTTCAATTGATTTACGCGTTTTCGAGTTATAAAAAATAAAAGATTTTTTTTTGCTAACTTTGAAGTCTTCTACCGGCGAAACGAAGCAACTTTGGATATAGATAAGGAATCTAGATAGAGCCAAGGAATCTGTGGTCTTCCGTTGTAGACGCATTTTGGAGACACCTGTATAATATACAGATGTCCCAGTATAGATGTTACAATAGGTATAATAACCTAACAATTTTTTAATTTTATTTTAAGGATGGGGAATTAAGCTCTACTTGGTGTGGAAAGAATTTCGGCCTTCACAGTGAAACGAAAACTATTTTTAGTGCAGGTAAAGTAAATTTTTTGTTTATGATACGGCAAAATTTCATAAGAAAAGTAAAGTTGAAGAAAGAAAAGTTGTTCAGAATGAGAAATTATGGCACTGCGCAAAATTTCAGAAAGATCTACCTACGTTCATTAAACTACCATATTTTAGATTAGATCAGAGTGAAGAAAAACAGCAATGAAAAATGCCATGAAAAAAAATGTATTATCCCTCAGTTTTAGTTCACATTTCAATTACTCTTGCATTGTGTTAACGTTAGAACAGAAAATTTACGTCGTACAGTGTTTAGAGAATTTAGGCATGGTATAGAAAATTGTGCAACAAAAGGTTAATGTTCTGTTGAATAAACGACAGTTATGTTTACGTTAGATTTTTTATAAATAAATAAAATTATACAATATTTATGTTATTTAAACTAAAATGTGATGGTTCAACCAAAGTAAATAGATCCTTCTGAAATTTTGTACAGGACCATAGTTTCTCATTTTGAGTTTGAACAACTTTTCTCCATAAAATTTTTCTGTATCATGAACAAAAAGGTTACTTTACCTAAACTACAAATAGTTTTTGATTCACTGTCAATGCCGACTTTGTTTTCAAAACATGAAATTATTCTTAAAATTCTCTCCACACCAAGCAGTCATTATACCTTTTGTAACATCTATCCTGGGACACACTGTATACAGGGTAATTCAAATACGACCCCACCATTGGGATCTCAAAAACCATAAGAGATACAGAAATGGTTAAATGGGGGCAAAGTTGCGTATCTTAGAGCTCATCATTTTTGAACTAAGTTTTTGGATCTAGCCCTTTTAGTTTTTAAAATATGGCCGAAAAATAAAAGTTTGTAAAAGCCATCTTAAATCAGTATTAGTCTACTATTTTAATTGTAATGACATGACACTAATGACAAAGAATAATGTCACTTTCGAAGTATTCTTCATAAGTATTGTTTGTTGGTTTCTATGGAAACCAATTCAATGTTTTTTTTTTTAATGAAATACATTGTCTAACATATCATTGAAATCAGAATTACTTATCCTATTTTTTGATATAAAAATCCAATATAACCGCCATAAGAAAAACAAAAGATGGCGCTAATAACTTGGAAACAAATGAATATCGATAGTTTCTGTTCAGACCAAAAAGCTAGTCTTAAAAAAGTGTCTTAACAATGTAAAACTTTAAAAACAGTTGCATTAGGCGTTATCGACTTATTAGAAAAAATTAAAATCAGCAAATTTCAGCTTTTTCAAAATATCTCAAAAACGAAAACAGTCAGGATTAATTTGAAATATGATTTGTTGCGAGCACTAAATTCTGCGAAACATTCCCCATTTAATCGTCGCTCTATCTTTTATACTATCCGATATATAGTCTCCGATATTTCTGGTGGTTTTTATGACCCTCAGAAACAGTAGTGGCACTAATTATCACCCGGAAAAAGTACCTGGACATGATTTATGATAGGTCCTCCTAGGGAACTAGGTCCAGGGACGCACTTCTTTTTTATTTTATTTTAAATTTAACAAAATAAAACAGAAATGTAGTAAAGAATATAAATTTACTTATACTTAAATGATTTTACAAAAAAAGCAAGTATTAATTTATAATATAAAAATTAAAACATATTTTTTATAATTATCTTAGAATTAGTGTGAAAAGATAATAAATTTTATAATAATAATCATAAATTATTTAAGCAAATGTACTTTTTAGATAGATTTAAATAAATTGTTGTATTTTCACACAAAGTAATGATATTTAAGTTTTTAAATATTATGTTATTGAAATTTTCGTTAATGTGGATCTGAACAACTCACGCCAGAGTTTGGGGTTCGTAAACTACCTGTATACAACCCCATCTTTGTTCGTTATATGACTGCAATTAAGTCATAAAAACCACCAGAAATATCGGAAACTATACCAATGGTGAGCATCGAAATCTGAACACACTGTTTATATTTTGTTAAATTGATGCGAAAGATTTTAAGGGGTGTTTTTTCAGTAAAAATTGAGAGTGGTTTCATATAACTTTTTGCTCAAAACCACTTCCCACCGAGATAGAGCCCTCTAAAGTTAGAGGAAAAAATTGTTTTTATTAAATAAATCCACTATGGAAGAATTTAGAAGAATGAAATTTGGCAGATAACTGTTGTTAATAAAATGACACCTTTTGACGAGTTTTGTAACATTAAAATGTTATTACAAGGGGGTGAAAAAACCAACTCCTATAGTACTTTGCATCAGAACTTTTGAATGCGTCTACATTTTTCTATTTAAAAATGTGTTTATATATTTGATTTAAATAGAGGTTTTTGCCTCTTAACATTTTCTCTTAAAATCGTTAGTTTGACCATAAAACAATAAAATAATACTGTAACTTGGAGGAGAAGGGGTTATGAACAAAAAGTTATATGAAAGACCCCTTAATTTTTGCTGAAAATCATTCATTGAAATCTTTCGCATTGATTCAAAAAAACCGCTGACAGACTTCTAGAGCAGATAATACATGAAAAATTAAGATAAATAGTCTTAATATACATAGGCTCGCAAATGTCTCCTTAACGAGATATAGCGAGTCAAAGTTTCTTTAAAATTAAACATTATCTGCAATAAAAAGCCGTTTTTTTTTTAAATATTGTCTTCGCCATTGCTAATTTTATCAAACGGGCTGTATTTTCGTCTAAAGTGATCAATTATCTATCAATTGGTCTCTTACAAACCTTTGATCAAAGCAAGAGTTTTTAAGAAAAACACGTTTTTAGAAAATTTGTTAATCCAATCAAAAACTGTTACTTTAATCAAAGTTTTGTAAGTGACCAATTGATAGATTATTGATCACTTTACACGAAAATACTGCCCGTTTGACAAAATTAGCAGTGGCGTTAAAAATATTTTAAAAAAGGAAATTGCAAATAATGTTTAATTTTAAAGAAACTTTGACACCCTTATATCTCGTTAAGGTGGCATTCACAAGTCCATGTATATTAAGACTATTCATCTTATTTTTTGATGTGCTACATGCCCTAGAAGTCTGTCAGCGGTTCTTTGGATTATCCTGTATACAGGCTGATTCTCAACCTATACGTATAAACTGAGGGATTTATTCCTCAGGACAAATAATGACTAATAGATGAAAAAAATTGTAGTAAAAGTTTTTTAGATAATGTGTCTGATAATCTAGATAATGTGTTTCCTGGAAGATGAAGAGGTCGAGATGGTCCAATGGCCTGGCCACAGTGATCGCCCGGCTTCAATCCTCTTGATTTATACTTTTCGGGTCACTTAGAAAGTATGGTGTACGCCACAGAAGTTAATACTCAGCAAATATTGCAAAATCAGATACATGCTGCTGCCCAGACAATCCGTCAATACCCTAGTTTAGGCCGCGCTAGTGTGGGATCGTGGATTCGGAGAGCCTAATTGATAGAAAATAATTTCAAACACTTGCTGTGATGTTATTTTAAAATGTTCTATGTTTCCTTGATTTGAAAGTAAATATCACGGATATCTATGAAACAGAAAATCTTTTGCTACTAATTTTTCCCCTATTACTCATTATTCATCATGAGGAGTAAATCGCTCAGTTTATGCGTGTAGGTTGAGAATCACCCTGTATAGAGTGTCTCACGTAACTGGTTCATTAGAACTTTTTCGCGTACCACTATTCGTAGAGGTTTAAAATTTATCGCGTTATTAAATTCTACCGGAACTAGACCATGACTTCGTTATTTTAAATGGAATGCTATAGTTTTTATTGCAGCTTTTAATTGTATGTAAAAAAATATGTTGACCTTGATAAAAGTTATTGGTAGTTAGCATTTTTCATTTTCGAGTTATTTTGATTTTAAGCGGTTTTTTGACAAATTTCACCATGCTCTTTGAAATCCCATATCATAGCCAACCTTCATTCAAAAAAGCTCTTAATTGGCACGATTACTCTTCCTATGTTGTCAAATAGATTGTCATTTGTTGTATCAGAGTACCTTATACAGCGTGGTCAAAAATTGAATTACTGTTTCTCCATATTTAATGGCGAGAAAGTAGAAAATTTTAAATTAAATGGAACGTCCCATATTCTTTTAGCCTATCAGAATGATAATTTAATTCTTTACAAATTATCAATAAACATTCCTATACCTAGGATTTATTGTAGTTTCCTTCATGTTGGGAAATTTCTCAAAACATTCACGGAATGCATGTTTTTTTTTTAATAAAAAGCCATGGAATTTTGACTTGTTGGTCCATGTTTGTATTATTGTTGTCATTAGTTAAATTTGACGATGGGTGTAAGTTATTGAACACAATGGCAAATTATTTCAACGCCGGTATTTGAAATTTATTCTGTATTAATGGCGGATGTAATAAACTTTTGGACAGGATGTGTCGAACACTTAATTAGAGATGCCTAACAAACCTAACGCCCATCACAAAGAATAAATTTGATAAAGATTTTCTTAGATGTGGACATATCGATACCAAAACAAACCGTTATTTCTGCTCAGCAGTAATGAAGACAACGAAATAAATATTTTATCTTATTTTATTGCATTTCGAAATTTAATGTAATAAAAAATTTATGGGAACAATGCTATACAGGCTGTTCCTAGAATTTGTTTGCTCAGAACTTTTTTATTCAATCATAACCCTACATTCTAAATTTTTGCAGTTTCTAATACTAATTTTAGTTTAGAAATTTTTATCACTCTTAGAATATTGATAAAAATCATCGTTTTCGTGTTAAATGCAAAAATGTTGGGTTGTAGTTCAATGAAAAATATACAACAATACAACACTGAATAACAACTTAAACTACCACTAACGCTAGCATTACAACTTACACTAGATCTAGAACTAGAATCATTCGAGTTTAGCCGTCCTTAGAAACGTGCGGCTAAACCCTAATGTTTCTAGTTCTAGCTCTAGTGGTAATTCTAGTTTTACACTAGCAATGTAGAACTAACACTATACCTAGAAATAGAATCATTTGGGTTTAGCCGCACGTCTCTAAAGACGGCTAAACCCAAATGATTCTAGTTCTAGGTATAGAACTAGAAACATATGTATTTACCCGGACGTCTCTTAAGACTGCTAAACCCGAATGATTCTAGTTCCTGGTCTAGTGCTGCATAACAATTAAAACTAGAACTAACACTGTTATTATGTAGAACTAAGGCTATATCTAGAACTAGAATCATTTGGGTTTAGCTGCACGTCTTTAAAGACGGCTAAACTCAAATGATTCTAGGTCTAGTGTTGTTTTAGTTTTACACTAGCACTGTTACTATGTGGAACTAACAGTATACCTACAACTAGAAAAAATCACCGTTTTCGTGTTAAATGCAAAAATGTTGGGTTCCGATTTCAATAATAGCACTAAAAATTATTTATTTATTCTAGTTTTAGTTCAATGAAAAATATACAACAATACAACGCTTAATAACAACTTAAACTAGAACTAACGCTAGCATTACAACTTACACTAGATCTAGAACTAGAATCATTCGGGTTTAGCCGTCCTTAGAGACGTGCGGCTAAACCCGAATGTTTCTAGTTCTAGCTCTAGTGATAATTCTAGTTTTACACTAGCACTGTTACTATGTAGAACTAACACTATACCTAGAACTAGAATCATTCGATTTTAGCCGTCTTGAGAGACGTGCGGCTAAATCCGAATGTTTCTAGTTCTAGGTATAGTGTTAGTTCTAGTGACAGTGCAAGTGTAAAATCAGAACTAACACTACACGAACTAACGTTCTAGTTCATACAACAATCGTTAGCTTTTGTCATTATCTTCTTTTGGTGTATTGATACAAACATTATATTATTAATATTTTTTAATTAAATTAATTAAGGAACCGTAAGAAGATTTTTGGAGAAATTCGGCAGCTCTTTAGACATTGTAATATTCGTAGTGGACTCAACAGATATCGGTATATACGAGGTACTTCTTCCTTTGTACTTCCCCCGATCAAAACTGGAGGAGGAAGCGAGTCGTTGGCAGCTTCCGTCGGACGTTGGAGGACCCGATGGCGAACCAATGTTACCCGATCGACAAATTCGGATCATTGATAATCCGCAACACACGTTACATCGTAAGCTTTTTTTTTTTAAATTTTAAATTGAATTGAAAAGCAAGAAAAAGACATGCTACATAGAAATTGTTTAAAACGTTGAATAAATAAATGAGTTATTCAAATAGAACGTCACTCGACACTTGATAAGACTTTGAAAGTAAATTGTCACGCATTCTCAAATTTCCAACCCGGGTTACACTTTGTGTTTGTCCTTAACCTCGGCTTGTTAATATGATCAACGAGTGTTTTGAATATTCTTGTAAGGAAAAAAATTATAAAATGAATTAAAATTAAACTTGATTGTTTTATTTTAAGTTGTTTTTTTTTGTTGATGTTTTAGCCGATGAAGAATCGATTGATTTAACGGGACAATTAGAGACTTTAGTGACAGTCGAACATGCGTTTAGTCAAATGCAGGGTGATTTGGATCAACAAAGACTTCTTGGAGAACGTCCGTACAACGATCCATTAGCTGATTTAATGGTTAAAGAGATTCAACACCAAGAACGGTAAGTTTTATTTACACTTTTAATATTATCTATGTGTCGGGGCTTTACTTACAAGGAATATTACCCGTTTGTAATGTTTCTTTACATTTGGATTAATGAACTTGTTTTTTTCTTTCGCATTTAATCTTGAAATACGACATTAATTGTCTGCTGATGTTAAGATAAGAATTGAACTTTGAAATTTTGTTGAATTTTCTGTTAGTTTAATTAACTAAATTGATTAATTTCGCTTATTCGTTTTATTGAAGCGAATAAAATTATAAAGCGAAATGATGAGTTATATAATTTATATAATGAGGAGTATCATAGTCGCTAATGTCTTTATATTATGATGTCGGTTAATTGATTTTTGTTAATTAAATCGTATACGGCTTGGAGAGATAATCGTGAGAAAATAGAAAAATAAACCTGTAGGTGCGAAATAATAGCTCACTTCCTTTATTAACGATTTAACTTGTTTTTTCTTCTATTTACAACGCACTATATCTATATTTCATGTAGATGTAGTACAATACTTTAATTCAATAACTTTATAATACAATTTTTGGTGTTTGTAACAAAAAATTACTACCTCCGTTCCAAAATAAGTGTCTTTTTTGTAGGATTATTGAATAAACAAAAAAAAGTTGTAATTATGAATTTATTTATAGAACACATATTCATTGATCATAATAGGTCGGGTATGTTTATGACACTAGAAATTTAAACTAGTGTCAATTACTAAATCTTGGTAAAAAAAAAGTTAATTTTATACACTACTCTCCAAAATTATGCATTAAGTTTAAAGTTATTTTTTTTTGAATCAACGGATGGATTTTGATGATTCTTTCTTCACGGTATAGGTTGATTTTTAAGGAAGAAATGTATTGATGGTTTCTGACAATTGTCAACGTTTTACCCATATACGGCCTGCAAAAAGAAATGTATGTTTTTTCTTCTAATTTTGCAACACCCTGTGGAATTTATCAGAAAGAACCGCTACATTCCATTTACATTATGTTAGATTGGCAACCCTTCTCTACATTTTCGTTCAAGAATCATCTCGATATCTCTTTTATCAAGGAAGATACACAAGTTTAAATGTAACGAATTTTTATTAACATTTTAAACAAGTAGGTGAAAACTAAAAAACACTACATAATCCTTAATCAATTCTCTCAAAATCACCTAATAACGTGTATTTCCACCTCTCTTACGTATCACTTCTTCACAACGGCGAGGCATACTTAAAATCAAGCGTCGAATTTGATCTTGATCAATTGCATCCCAAACCTCTCTTACCATTCTCTCAACGTCGTCCAAAACTATAGGTGGTGGATGTCGGCCCCTTAACAGACGATCAATATTATCCCATAAATTCTCTATTGGATTGAGATCAGGGCTACAGGGTGGCCAGTCCATGGTTTGTATACCAACTTCATCCAAATAGTCACGGACCGTATAGGCAACATGAGGTCTTGCATTATCATGCATTAATAAAAAATTATTTCCTATGTAAGGAGCAAAGGGTACCACGTGTTCCGATAAAATGTCTGTAATATACCTTTCACCTGTTAATGAACCTCTTCGCAAAGAAACAAGGTCTGTTCGTGCTGTAAACGAAATTCCACCCCAAACCAAATGCGTCAGATTTACTTTACTTATCTTGCTCATAATAAAAGCGTTAATGATGCTAGCATCAAGGAGAAAGTAAAAAAGGCGAAGCCACCATCGTTTGCTTCTTCTTCCAACTGTGTATATGGTTTTGATCTGGTCGAATTTATCCACGCCTCCCATTCGCTTTTAGTATACTGCTTAATGGCTAAAGGGCAGCGAATTGGCACTTTACTGCCGTCTTTCTGAGTGCTCAAAGTAGTACAAACTCCGACTTTTGGATGGAACGCACTGCTCAAAAGTAGTACCTCCTTATTACCCTGCCAAATTATAAAAGCAACATTGTCCTTCACACGCCATTTAAATTCACCCTTAGATAGCTTTAGTTTTCTAGCGTTTGGACCTTTTGTAAGTTGAGATAATCCTTCTCTGTGCCTACGCACGGTGCCAGTTGCATATATGTTATGTTCATACAAATATTCTAAAAGTTTGTTATCTGTGAAGAAGTTGTCAAATGTAACGTGAACATTCTTTATATTGTTATCAATTAAATGTTGCGTCAAGTTCTTCACGACTTTTGCTCCCAGCCCTTTTTCCACTCCATCCGTTTTCCCAGTATAAATACTAAATTCATACAAATATCCTGTCTCACTGTCGCATCTACACCAAATTTTGTATCCCCGTTTGATGGGCTTGAGAGGTAGGTATTGCTTTAGCGAAGACCGTCCTTTGAAGAGTACCATTGACTCATCAACACTCTGTGAAGTAGATAAATTGACATTATTTTTACAGGATTCGTTAATAATATTTATCAATGGCCTCAGTTTGAACAACCTATCGTATTTGGGACTATTTCTTTCAGATTGTCGCGCGTTATCATTCAAGTGTAGGCTGCGCATAATTTTCTTGAACCTTTTTACTGGCATTATTTCTGCTATGTCATTTTCTCGAAAACCTGGATCAGACGACCAATACAGGTCTATCATGGGCAGAACTTTATAGCCCATTATTATGAGAATGCCTAAAAAGGCTTTTATTTCATCAGTAGTCACGGGCGTCCACTCTTTTATTTTCATTTGGTCGGCATATAAGTTTCTTTGCGACACAATAAGTTCTTTTTCTTGTTCTCTTTCTAAGGATTGAAGCTTTGCTTAGTAGTCAAAGGAATCTTGTCAAAATCTTCAGCAACGGGCCGAGAAGTCCAATATGTTTTTTTCCATGTCTCTTCTTCGAGATCAGAATCATCAGTGTCGTCAGGTGAGGTACTGAGTTCGGAAGTTGAATATCGAGATCGCGTCAACCGCCTAGCCGGCCTTACAGTAATTGAGCTACTATTTTCAATTTGTTGACTTACATACACGAACAGGTCTTCACTTTGTAAATCAGCTGGTGGAATGGCTTCAGTATCCATAATTTCTGATGATTGTAGGCTGGTCTGATTATGCAGGAGGTGCGGAGACATTGACGGATCATCGGGATTTTCCAGTATTTTTTGAAGCCGAGCGGTGCTGTACGGAGCTTCTTCCTCTTCGGCTTCCAGGTTATCGTCAGACACTTCTGGGTCATCAGGCAACCCAAAAAGCTCTTCAAGCGCATGCTCTATTTCGAATTCTGATAAACCTTTGTCTAAGCCACTTTTTGCACTCATCTGCCAAAGCAAAGCAAAAAATATAGCAGCCACTCGCAGGCAGAGGGAATATGCTTCCCACCACAAAAAGCAATTTATTTGAAAAACCAGGATACCCAAAGATAAAAATATGTGTCAAAATACTTAGGACAAATCCAATATAACATGTAAATAATAAAACTTACCTCAAAATCTCGAAGATCTACAAAATAGACCGTTATACAAAATTTGGTACGAAAAAACACTATTTTTGAACATTCAACAGGTGACAGCAAAAAAACAATGTTATGACAGTTATGCATTTCTTCACGTCATATTATTGACAGATCACTAAATAAGTTGTCAACTTACAAAAGAAAATTAAATTTGATTATTTTCTTATAAAAAACTTAAAAAAATTATGGTGGTAAAAATATCACCTCTGCCCTAAAAAGGGTTAAATAAAGTTGTCGGTCGTATGTTGCACTGTGCATAGCGTTCATTGGGCCGTCGAATTACTCTTAAACGTCTATCTGAGCTGTATAAACAAAACCTTGATTCATCTGTGAACAGTACTTGTTCCCAGTCATCAGCATTTCAGTCAAGATGTTCTCTGGCAAATTGCAATCTCCTTCTACGATGATTTGCGTTTAAATTTGGTGCTCTGGCAGGAATCCTTGCATGTAAATCACCTTCGGCGAGACGCCTTTGTACAGTGTTAGTACTAATTCGAATATTATGAACATCTGCTACTTGTATCTGTAAGTTTCTCATTGTAACAAAACGTTCCCTTAAAGCGCGAAGTCTAATAAAACGATCTTGGTGTAGTGTTGTGACTCTCCTTCTTCCTTGTCCAGGTCGTCTTGTATGATCATATGTGTCTTGAAATCGTTGAACGGCACGTGATATTGTTGTATGAGAAACTCCTAATATCAAGCCTATTTCACGATAACTTATTCCTTCATTGGCTAAAGTAACTGCCTCAACACACTCATCGCAGTTTAAATGTCTTGAAATACGGTCCATGTCAAATAAACACTTAATAACCCAAAGCAGCAACTTGCTAAATGCGTAAATAAAATTGACAAGCACTTCTGCCAAACTGTTTGATATTTCATAGCCTGCTTGTTTCATTAGTAAGGACTATATTTCAACAAAATTAAGTCAAACTTAAAAAATGTGTATCTTCCTTGATAAAAGAGATATCGAGATGATTCTTGAACGAACATGTAGAGAAGGGTTGCCATTCTAACGTAATGTAAATGGAATGTAGCGGTTCTTTCTGATAAATTCCACAGGGTGTTGCAAAATTAGAAGAAAAAACATAAATTTCTTTTTACACCCCGTATATGGGTAAAACGTTGACAATTGTCAGAAACCATAAACACATTTCTTCCTTAAAAATCAACCTATACCGTGAAGAAAGAATCATCAAAATCCATACGTTGATTAAAAAAAAAAAAACATACATAATTTAGGTGGTGCGATGATTTTGGAGAGTAGTGTATATTCTCCGCCAAGTATAAAAATTGAAAAAAATCATGTCAGAAACTATACGAAATTATAAAGGAGTGTTGAAAAAACGTAATTTAAGCAACGAGCAGCGACAAGGTGTCTTACAATATCTGCTGAAAAACGTAAGCACGGTGCAATTAAGCAGTGCAGCACCAAATTCAACGTTTGTACGCGGACAATAAACCGAATTTGGAATACAGCAAAACAGGATTATAATGTTGGATCTTGTACAGCTAACGTCGACTCAAAGAAAAAAGGAAATTCTGGGAGGAAACGTAAAGACAGAGAAGGTATAAAGAAGTAAATCTCGGAAGTTTCCATAGCACAAAGATCAACCATTCGCAGTCTTTGTAACAATATTAACGAGTTATTGCCAACAGCGCACAGAATTTTGAAGGAAGGAGTCATAAAGAGAGTTTCAAGTACATTGAAACCTGTTTTGACCGATGACAATAAGAAGCGTCGATTAGATGTTACAAGAACCTAGCCTATATTTTCAAGAAATGTTAGAGTTTGTTCATATTGATGAAAAATGAGAAAAAAAAAAACACCTCATTGAACATGTAAGAGTAAAAGATTAGTAACAACACCTGTTGAAGTTACTCGTCATTAATGTAACGTAATTTATGTGGGCATGATTACCAAAATAGTTATTCCTGCTATAAAAGAAAAGTGGCCGAAGGGTTGGAAAAAAGATGCCCATCAAAATTCAACAAGATAATGCTCGACCACATTGTACTGGGTGTTTTTTTAAGCCCAATAGAACTTTAAATTGAAAAAAGAACACAAAAATTAAATTTTAATCCAAAAGATGTTTTTATTCTAAAGATAATGGGCATAATGCATTTCGGGCATAGGGGCACCGCGGCTGTTCTTGACGAAGCGCATTCTGGACGTTCAATTTTGGGTACAATGATGCCACCAGCGTGCGAATCACACCAAACTGTGCATTTTTCTGCATGTAATGGAGTCTGTAGGGTCTGTTGTGGATTGATTTCACTCCATATGCAGTAATTTTGTTTATTAACAAACCCATTAAACCAAAAATCAACCTAATCGCTGAACACAATTTTGCGATAAAACATCGGATCAGTTTCCAACTGCTCTAGAGCCCAATCGGCGAAAGAACGACGCATATGATGGTCTCGTGGCTTTAATTCCTCCACCAGCTGGATCTTAAACGGGTGTGGTCCAAAATCATTGCGTAAAATTTTCCACGTACTGGACGGACAGCCCCAATTCCTGCGACCGACAATGAATCGATAAACTTGGATCTTCTTCCACATTTTCGTTAACAGTGGCGAGATTTTCTTCAGTACGCACATTCCTTCGGCGTGTTGGTGTTATTGCATCATTTAGAGAGCATGTGGTATGAAATCTATCCACAGTTCGACGGATGACTTGCTCAGATGGACGATTATGTGCGCCATACAAATTACGAAGTCGTCTATATGTTGTGCGAATTGATTACTGATTTTCAAAGTAAATCTGGTTAATTTGGTAGCGTTGTTCAAGCGTCAATCTGTTTATGATGATTTGCCATAGTATACTGGTCATAAATATCAAAAAGTGAGCGCAGTATAACAGTTCGTTTAACAGTTAACCCTTTCGTAAGTTCTATCTGGCTTAAAAAAACACCCTGTAGTATAGATGATGGTGAAGTAATTCGGGCCGGAACAGCTGATGGATGGAATATTAGTTTGATTTGTCAGCCACTACACAGCCCTGACATTAATGTTGTTGATTTAGGCTTTCTTAATGCAATTCAGTCTATACAACATAAAAGCTCGATGCATAATATATAGATGAATTAATTGCTGCTGTTTTGAAGGCATGGAATGATACACCTGCATATAAATTAGACAATGTTTTTATGACACTGCAGAAATGTATTAAGTCCTCCGTGCTTCATAAAGGAGGTAACAATTACAACATCCCTCATACAGACAAAGAAAAATTACGGTTTTTCTGGACAATTACAATGAAATGTAATTTGTTCAAAAGAAGCTGTTGAAACTGCACGGATGGCATTAAATAGTTTATAATTTTTATTTAAATTATACTATAAAAAATTTGGTTCAATTATAATTTAATACAGTTCTGTTCATAAATTGAAATAGAGTAGTACTTATATTTCACTTTTTTTTAAAGTTGACACCTATTTTGGAACAAATAAAATATACAAATCGGACACTTATTTTGGAACGGAGGTAGTATTTGATTATGAATAATTTTTATAAATAACTTAATAATTAAACTTTTCATTGTAGTTTGAGACTGATTAAGCACTATCACTAAAACTAAACAAGGCCTAGAATTAAAATCATTCAAGTTTAGCCGTCTTGAGAGATGTGTGGCTAAATCCGAATGTTTCTTTAGAATCACTATCATTAGAACTAACATAAAACCTAGAACTAGAATCATTCGGGTTTAGCAGCACGTCTTGAAAGACGGCTAAACCCGAATGATTCTAGGTCTTGTGTTAGTTCTAGTTTTACACCAAAATTATCACTAGAACTAACACAAGACCTAGAAATAGAATCATTCGGGTTTAGCCGCACGTCTTGAAAGACGGCTAAACCCGAATGTTTCTAGTTCTAGGTCTTGTGTTAGTTCTAGTTTTACACTAGCATTATCACTAGAACTAACACAAGACCTAGAACTAGAATCATTCGGGTTTAGCCGTCTTGAGAGACGTGCGGCTAAACCCGAATGTTTCTAGTTCTATGTCTAATGTTAGTTCTAGTGACAGTGGTGGGTAGTGCTAGTTATCATAAAATATTACTATGTTGCATATTTTTGTTGCACTAAAACTAGAACTATCACCACGATACTCTTTAGAAGAAACGTATTTGTGGTAGAGATTTTAATTAATAATATAATATTGATTAAACAAGAAATTGTGCATCAATAAATCTTTTTGCGAAATGAATTAGTAAAAATTTATGATGACTGTATATTTCTCGCCCCACCACGATTAATTAAAACAATAACGAAGCAGTAGCGGCGTCAGCAAATAGTGTTAGTAGTGTGGCGGCAGCGTTGCTACTTCAATTCAAAATCGTATACAGACGCGAAACGTTTTCAGTCAGTTGGTTTCCGCGCTTTAACGAAAGTAGTTCGTTGCATATTTTCGATCGTTTCTTATATTACAAATTTCAATACATATTTCGTTAATAAGAATTAAAATAAAATGGAATCGGTCGTCGTTCATGACGTCGTGGAAATCGTCGATGATAGAACTGAAAATTTAAACGAAGAAGCCGAAAACGACGAGTACAGCATTTTTAATTTGTACAGATTGCTTGGTATAGCAGAAACTGTTGATGAAGATCGGTACGTTTATATTTTTTTATTGATTTTTTTTATTGTAAAAAGTAGGATGGGAAAAAGATATAAAAAGATCTTGTTGCATATAAAACTTTCTTTTCTCTCCGATCCAATGATTAATTTTTCGCGTTTCTCACGAAATCGGAGTATTGAGTCGGTTTACGTTTCGCTTCCGTAAGCGTTTCTGTCCTAAAAATAGGCTCGTTTCGGTTCGGAAATAGATTTTCTACGCAATTCAAACCATGTTTGAGTAAAAATAACTGATATTTAAACACTTTTTTTGATAAATTTGTCGCATTAACGCGTTGCAGATGAATATATTATTATCTAGAGGACACGGGTGCGTTATTTTATGACTACCTGGTGGCGCACATTTATTTTTGATAAGAAAAAACCGCATTGTTCAAAAAGGCACGTTTTGACGTTTATTTACATTTAAAGAAAAAGAAAGAAATATGTAATAAGTCGTCGTTTTGCGTTGCAACATAAGGTTTATACGACGTTTCGGTTTATACTTATTGCTGTGTTTAAAGTAGGTTTGTAGAGTAACTAAGATTTACTAACTCAAGATTTTATGATTCCTCTTTTATGTGAAATTATTGTTTGATTAAACTGTATTTTTTTAGTTAATTGTTGAAAAAAGATTCTAAGAATTTAATGAAAAATTTTATTATCGCAAAAATTTGATGATGTTGGATAAGAATAATTTAGAAGTATTGTAAGCATTCTTTTAATTTTTTGATATATTTTTTTTAATTAATGTGTAATAAAAATTTAGGTTGGGTTGATTATTAAAGATAACTGGGGAATCATACTTCTATCTACTTCATTTCATATACGGGGAATTTCATGTAACTCGCAATATATGAATGCAGTAACCATAGTTACGAAACTACTATGCACTTGCACTGACCCACATGAAATGCAACATGGCTTAGGCCCACTTTTACCACCTCTTGTTAAATTTATCCGATAGATAAGTTGGCGCTCTTAGCCAATAAGAGCGTTTAAAACCGCTGTAACCATGGTAATTACCTATTGGTTAAATTTATCAAGAGGAGGTTTTTAAAGGAAAAGTTTTGCTTTGAAAAGGTGACGTCCTTATGATAACTCTGAGTTTCCGTTTTAAGAGATGTGCGGCTAAACTCAAATGATTCTAGTTCCAGGTATAGTGTTAGTTCTACATAGTAACAGTGCTAGTGTAAAACTACAACTAACACTATATCTAGAACCAAAAACATTCGAGTTTGTTTAAAGCACAAGTGTTTAACGCACTTGTTTAAAGACCGCTAAACCCAAATGATTCTAGTAAATAATGTAATACGTATATTTAACCTTTCAACTACTTCAATAAAAATATACAACAATCTACCGCTGAATAACAATTAAAACTAGAACTAACACTAGACGGCTAAACCCGAACGTTTCTAGTTCTAGGTCTAGTGTTAGTTCTAGTTTTACACTGGCACTGCTACTATATAGAACTAACACTATACCTAGAACTAGAATCATCTGAGTTTAGCCGCACGTCTCTAAAGACGGCTAAACCCAAAGTTTCTAGTTCTAGGTCTAATGTTAGTTCTAGTGACAGTGCAAGTGTAAAACTAGGACTAACACTATACCTAGAACTAGAATCATTCGGCTTTAGCCGTCTTTAGAGACGTGTGGCTAAATCCAAATGATTCTAATTCTAGGTCTAGTGTTAGATCTAGTTTTACACTAGCACTGTCACTATGTAGTTAGGTTTAGAATCATTTGGCTTTAGCCGCACGTCTCTAAAGAGTGCTAAACCCGAATGATTCTAGTTCTAGGTATAGTGTTAGTTCTAGTTTTACACTAGCACTGTAACTATGTAGTTAGATAGTTTGGTTTAGAATCATTTCGGTTTAGCCGCACGTCTCTAAAGACTGCTAAACCCGAATGATTCTAGTTCTAGGTATAGTGTTAAGTTCTAGTTTTACACTTGCATTGTCACTAGAACTAACATAAAACCTAGAAGTAGAAACATTTGGGTTTAGCCGTCTTTAGAGACATACGGCTAAACCCAAATGATTCTAGTTCTAGGTCTAGTGTTAGTTCTAGTTTTACACTGGCACTGCTACTATATAGAACTAACACTATACCTAGAACTAGAACCTAGAAACTTTGGGTTTAGCCGTCTTTAGAGACGTGCGGCTAAACTCAAATGATTCTAGTTCTAGGTATAGTGTTAGTTCTATATAGTAGCAGTGCCAGTGTAAAACTAGAACTAACACTATACCTAGAACTAGAATCATTTGAGTTTAGCCGCACGTCTCTAAAGACGGCTAAACCCAAAGTTTCTAGTTCTAGGTCTAATGTTAGTTCTAGTGGCAGTGCAAGTGTAAAACTAGAACTAACACTATACCTAGAACTAGAATCATTCGGCTTTAGCCGTCTTTAGAGACGTGTGGCTAAATCCAAATGATTCTAATTCTAGGTCTAGTGTTAGATCTAGTTTTACACTAGCACTGTTACTATGTAGTTAGGTAGTTAGGTTTAGAATCATTTGGTTTTAGCCGCACGTCTCGAAAGACTGCTAAACCCGAATATTTCTAGTTCTAGGTCTAGTGTTAGTGGTAGTTTTACACTAGCACTGTTACTATAATTGAACTAACACTATACCAATAAACGTAGTAACGCACAATAAACGTAAACATGCTGCAGAACGCTATTGATTCGTTTCTTAGACGAATTCAAATTTGCGTTCAACAACAAAGACTGCTGTATTGAACAGTTACTTAAATTTGTTTTTTTATTTATTGTTACTTAACATTTAATTGTTTTCTTAATGCTATTAATGCACCAATCCATACTTTTTCATCTTATACGAAATAAACTTACTTACATACCGTACTTTCTCGAATCTTATCCGCACTCGAATCTAATCCGCACCTCGATTTTAAAAATGTAATGATGGTAAAAAAAGTTGGTTTTCCAATGTAATCCACATCCGATTGTAATCCGCATTTGATTTTAGAGCATACAAAATTTGTAAAAAGGGTGCGGATTAGATTCGAGAAAATACGGTATATAAAATTTTTGTTTTACCGAGATTCAATTTTTTTAGTCGTATATATAAACCACCTCTTCTCAGTGTTAATTTGTTTTATTTTTTATAAAATTAAAACATTATTTCTTCGACGCTAGTCAGTTAGTGACTGCTCAAGTAGTTGCAGTCACCGATACGTGATATTATTAGAATATAATTTAAAATGTAAGATTGTGCTAAGAGGATTTGATGTTTTAATTTAATTTTAGATGATAATTTCTTGATAATGAGCAATATAAAGCTCGAAACGTCGAAGAAATAATGTTTTAATTTTATAAAAATAAAACAAATTAACACTGAGAAGAGGTGGTTTATATGTATATACGACTAAAAAAATTACTTACATATGTTTAAAATTGTTGTTTGTGAATTTCATAGCCTATTTATTGTGGAAAAATCACGTTTATGTCGACATTTTTGAAACAGTCTAATATCTCAAAATATACACGTATTAGAAATACCATATGCTTAACAAAAATGATAGGTAAAATTAATAAAGCCTTCCGAAGTCTTAGAAAAATACAGGCTGTACCATTTAAAATAACAAAGTTATGGTTATACAAATATTGCGTAAATTAATCGCATCTGGTAAACACCCTGTCGACCCATATCGATAAACGGATATGCCAAATTGCAATCTTGAATATTTAATAATATTGCTGATAAATGAATAAACAAAATAATGAATAACTTGGCAACTTTGCATGAAGTTGTAGCATTTAAGATAGCTAATCAGTATATGTAAAAAGATATATAGAGTTCCTGTTAAAAAAATTAAGATGAGTACGGTTCTGGAATAGTGAAACTGTATTGCTGAAAATAAATTTAATCGATGCAGCTTTGATGGTAATATATGATGGCATAAAAATTAACTCTAACTAAAAAGACCAAAAAATTCTTTATCATAGCCATTGTGTGTATTATTTGGGACTTTCCTCATTAGTTGCAACAACCCAGATTATCGTGTTTACAAGTATGAAACTTATAAAGTAACTTAAACATGCTATTTCGCAAGATTCGCAACAAAAGCATTATTACAATGTTGTCATTTCTTTACGTTATAAAATAATTAGTTCGAATGTTAATAACCTTATACTTTAACAAAGTCTAGTTTTATCAATCGACTTCTTTTATCACCTCTTTAACAAACTCTTAATGTGCAACATTATCTTTCCTTCTTAACACTTGGTTGATGATGAAATTATACACACTATATGATGACCAATATCGCCGCACGTCTCTACTAGATTCTAGTTCTAGGTATAGTGTTAGTTCTAGTTTTACACTTGCACTGTCACTAGAACTAATATTAGACGTTTTAGAAAAATTTGAAATATTTGTCTTTAGTCGTACGTCTCTTAAGACGGTTATACCCGAATGATTCTAGTTCTTGGTCTAGTGCTGCATAACAATTAAAACTAGAACTAACACTAGATTTTACTGTAAACTTCAGGTTTTACTGTAATGCCAAATTATATTGACATATTGCAATTTATTGTGGGACAAAGGAAATTTTAAATATATTTTTATCGCCAACCGGCAGCAAAAGCATACATTATGCTATCCATTTGCGGCAGTAAAGTGACACTTTGTGCTACTGTCTAATAAACTGTGCATTTAGCGGCAGATAATAGTATATTAAAAAACTAATTGCGTAAGACACGCTTGAAATGCACGAATTCAAGTTTAAAAACGAGTGGCCAAGCCACGAGTTTTTTAACGAATGAGCGTTCTCCGCTTTTTTTTTTAACAAAAATAAAATAAATTTTGACAATGTAGGGAAATAGGTATGTAGTAGTTGGTAACACCGTAACACTTGAAAATAGAAATTTGAATTGACAATTAGAAATGTCAAAACACAAAATGTATTCACATGAAAAAAATGTTTCATGTACACCTCCCAAAATACGAGAAATTGCTCAGAGTTCAATGTCCTCATCATTGTGGACCTTGTATTCGATGCTAAGAACGTGTTTAAACATCCATAGACAAAAATTGTCACATTGACAACTAGAAAAATTAATGACCCAATGTCACCAACTTGAATTGGTTCATAAAATGTTACTAAAATCTCATTAAAGCATCCGATGCTGTAAGGAGTCTCATTACAGCACCCGTTTGAGTACTGTAATAGCTTTCATTACAGTCGCGAATTACGAAAGGTACTTTACCTAATTTCATTGTGAAAATTAAATTTTACATGTCTTTCTGACGTTATATTTTAAACGTGTCACATTTTTATAACTAGCGATGTAATGATATCATTACATCACTAGTGATGTAATAAATTCCATTACCTAACTACAAATTGACTAATAGAATAAGTCAACTTTTGAACAAAAATTGCTTTTTCAACAGAATTAGATCAAGTTTTGTACTTAACACGTTATGAAACGGTTAATTTTGTTTAACTCATATATAAAATATATATTAAAATTAAAAATTAGTGTTTTCATAACTGATTACGTAAACAACTATTACGTGCCGTAAATTTTGATAAACGCGTTAAAAAAGGCTTACTTTTTTTCACGGAGCTGAATTTGAACCATGTACCTCCTACTTGAAAGGGCACTTTCCTTTCCACTATACTACCGACATTTGATATGTAGTGTAACGAGGTATGTTAACAAAACAAATCGTTTGTCACATATGTCATATAACTGGTAAGTTACAATATCTTTAAATTTTGCTGTTGGCGATAAAATGTTGTATGCAACACGTCAGCAAAGTCACTTTATCGAACTCGCCAGTTACTCATCTCGCTCGCTCGACTCCTAAATTCAGACTCGTTCGATAAAACATCATTTTGCTGACTTGGTACATAAATAACTATTGCATCTTAAACGAAATTTATTGTAGAAAAATGTTGAAAATGTTTCCCCATTAGTTGCAACAACCCAGCTTATCGTATTTGCAAGTATAAAACTTATAAAGAAACTTAAACATGCTATTTCGCAACAAAAACATTATTACATTGTTATTTCTTTACGTCATAAAATAATTAGTTCGAATGTTAATAACCTTATACTTTAATTAACAAAGTTTAGTTTTATCAATCGACTTGTTTTATCACCTCTTTAACAAGCTCTTAATGCGCAACGTTATCTTTCCTTCTTAACACGTGGTTGATGATGAAATTACATGCAATACACACACAATATGATGACCAATTTGAAGTTGATGTAATTTTAATTACTAAATCTCGGCCTCCAGCGATCTTGATTTAATTAGTCAATGATCTAATAAATAAAGTATAACTTTGTTACTCAACTCTAAACATTTAAATTGAACAATGTTAATTTAAATCAACATATAAATCAATACATAGAGTATTAAATGAAACCTATTTATAAATCTAGAAAATGTCACTAAAACATTGTGTCCAGATTTGAATTTTTTATTTTAGTGACGCGCATAAAATAAAAATAAATCCTTGAAAGTCGAATTCGATTAAATCACCATCCGGTTAAAATTGAAATCGGTATAAATAAATTTAAATAAAAAAAATTGTTAATAAATTTAATCTGGATAAATCAGTCAGAAAAGGTTTTCTGTGTTGTAAAGAACTTTAATATAGTCGGGGAATAATTCCGATAGTTGAATTTTGCAAAATCAGGGTACCGTGTATACCTGACGATGCAAAACTTTTCAATTAAACCAAGCATCATCGATCCCTTTATTGTACCTTTCCCAGACAAAAGCGGGTCCCTTTTCCACGGAACACTGGGTGAAGTTGGTTGCGGCAAGTAAACTTTGAAATCGGCCTCCACAACTTTAAACAATACTTGTCCGATAATGTCTCTCCCTTCGACGCGACGCGTTTCTAAACAATACGGACTCTGAATGTTTTATCTTTTGGGTGCAATCAGATCAAAACTATCTATTACCTAAATGAACATAATGTTGAATATGATTTACTTATTTTTTCTAGATACGAACGTTTATTAAGAAGAGCCAAGGCGGAAGATTTAACAGAAGTTTCCGGTATTGGTTGTCTTTACCAAAGTGGTGTTGATAGGTTAGGAAGACCGGTGGTTGTTTTTATTGGAAAATGGTTTCCTTTTAATAAAATTAACTTAGATAAGGTACGTTACATTTCCAAATTAACTCCTCGAAATAATTTCATTTTAATCATTTTTAGGCTTTATTATATTTGATAGCTTTACTTGACCCAATAGTAAAAGGTGATTACGTGATCGCCTATTTTCATACCTTAACAACAAGTAGTAATTACCCATCGTTTTCGTGGTTGCGCGAAGTCTACAACATTCTCCCATATAAATACAAGAAAAATTTAAAGGCCTTCTACATTATTCACCCGACGTTTTGGACTAAAATGATGTCGTGGTGGTTCACTACGTTTATGGCACCAGCGATTAAACAAAAAGTTCACAGTCTTCAAGGCGTCGAATATTTATATTCGGTTATGTCACCCGACCAATTGGAAATACCGGCGTATATCACCGAATATGATATGTCTGTAAGTAATTATTCAAAATTTATTAAATACTTATAAAATCTCAATATAACGGATTAAATATTTTTAAGTCATACTGTTAATATTATCTATATACAGGATGTTTAGAAATTGGCGGATGATGTACACTGTGTTAATTAATTATCGTAGTCAACGTCATCATTACAAGTATGCAACCAAATGTGCAAATCGCGTAATGCAATACCAGTACTGTGATATTGGTTGCATACTTGTAATGATAACGTCGGGTATGATAATTAATTAACACACTGTTTATGTAGCGACATTCTTCGTCGACTCTGAATCGCAAATGTTAATGTTAAAATGTTGTATCATGCTTTGTATGGTTTACAGGAAGCACTTAAAAGAAACGTAAATATGTGGCAACATTGTATTTGTATACTACTGTGTAGTAGGTACTGTAATATTCTCTGTATTTTCAAAATAATATACAGGGTAGCTGATATGTATGGAAACGGTCAGTTATCTCCTAAAGTAAGATAGCTAGCGAAAATTGTTGAGATACAAAAGTTTTAGTATTTTTTAAAACCTATTACAATAAAGACAAATTAAGTATACAGGGTCAGTCAAAAAGTTATGACGAAACAAAATTACGCGTTTTTTAATTATTCCATATTTCAGTTCATCTCGAAATTCTAAACAAAATTCATGTAACACATCAGACTTTAACCTAACCGTTTTCCAGATATCGAGCTTTTAAAGATTTACGAATTTATCTAATTAGTGACGTAATTTATCTTTGGGCACAATTTATTTAAACTATTTTTGTATTTTTGACATGTGTTATGTCACTACGTTGCTATAGAGATGAAAAACTTTCAAAGGTACCTTGATGAATTATGAACATAATCGACAAATATATTTTTGTGCAATTTATAAGAGTGATTTTCAAAGTTCAATATCTGGAAAACAGTTGAGTTTAGGTTTATGATGTGCTGCTACATGGATTTTGTTTAGAATGTCGAGATGAACCGAAATATGGGTAATATATAGGTGTTCCATTAAAGAAAACACAAGTTGGTTTCGTCATAACTTTTTAACTGACCCTGTATACTTAAATTGTCTTTATTGTAATAGATTTTAAAAAGGTAAAACTAAAACTTTTGTATCTTAAGATCTTTTTGCTAGCTACCTTACTTTAGGTTTCCATACATATCAGCGACCCTGTATATTGAAAAATAACACAAAAATTATGTACCAAAGCTAAGTTTCTACATGCATGGATTACTGGCGCCAGTACGAAACCAGTTTAGTGGCGCCAGAAGTTGTTTCCACATAATTGTGTACTGGCACAGTAATAAAAATGGCGGCAAGTGATGTGCTTCGCGCTAGCATCAATATGGTAGTCCAAATGTGCTCCTTGGAACTGCACACATTATTAATAAAAAAAAAAGCGAATACATAGTTGCTGGGTTAGATCGTGAATTGCACGTAGAAATAACCTAGGTGCGTCTAGTACTTTAATTAGAGAATTATACCATGAAGATCAGCAAGCACTTTTTAATCATTTAAGAATGACTGAAGAGAGTTTCATGTTTTTGTTGAGGCAAGTATTCTCTAGAATACAAAAACAACATACGCATATGAAAGATGCCATTCCAGCTTACGTAAAACTGCAAGCAAACTTTAAGATTTTTGGCTTCTGGAGATTCTTCTACATCCTTGCAATATATGTATCGTTTGCCAAAAAGCACAATTTCTAAATTTATATGTGAAGTGCTTTATGGTGAAATACTTTATGGTATTCAATTGTATACGCATTGCGTATACTTCGTATTTTTGCTTTTGCCGAGGTTTCGTCAAAATTAGGAACTGTTTTCTTCATAATTAACTATCCTTCTAACAGCTTCATTTCGTACTTGTCGGTCCTTATATTGTGGATTTTTCTGGTTTCACAAACAAGGATATTGTTCATACAACAACACAATATATTTCTAGAAATAGTACTGTTTGTTCTGATGTCCATTTTTTGAACGGTTTATTAGTGGATTTGTTCATTTTAGTTGAACGAACACGTTAATAGTTACACGTTTTCTTTATGAATATTGTTACTGGCGCCAAAAAGTAGAAGTAGCGTCAACTTTATTGGCGCTATGATTACAGGCACCAATTTGTTGGCGCCAGTGGTTTTTTTGCTATTTCCATATGCAAATGAACTGGCACCAGTAAGTCGTGCATGTGGAAACTTAGCTTTATAGTGAGTTTACACGGGTATAGATTTAGTGGCGCCAATAAAAACTGGCGCGCCAGTAAAATTAAATTGCATGCGTAAACATCTACTGGCATGCAAGTTGAAATCATGCATGCATGGATCAGAAAAGTTTGCACCCTTCTGAAATCACTCGCGCCAGTGATGAGTGTAAAAACATGTAACCGTGACAACATAGATGAGTATCCACAAAAACGCAACATTTTTTAATGTCAAATTTAGGTTATGTTATGACACGATCTTTTCGTCGTATCTTTTTCTGTATTTCTTTTATCTTTTTAATAAGACTTGAAAGTGTTAAACACAATAAATATAATGTAATCTTTTAAATTAATCAGAGGACGTAGAAACAATATACTTGGTAAATGATACAAGTATGTATGTAGTATTTTGATTGATAAGTTTTATATCTAACTAAAAGTACTAGTATGCTCTACATACAAATTATTTACAAAAGAAATATAAATAAATAAAAATGAAGAAAAACGAATCATTTATTCTAGGGCAGTGGTTCTCAAACTATGGTACGCGTACCACTGATGGTACGCGAGAAGTTCTCAAGTGGTACGCAAAACAGTTTATATTTGCATTATCATTATTGTTTTTTTTTTGTTCAGTGGTACTACCTGATTTTTAAAATAGCCTTAGTGGTACGCAAGGATATAAGTTTGAGAACCGCTGTTTTAGGGGCAATAATATTCGGGAATGTTCGGCGATAATCGGTCGCTGGTCCGATCTGTGCACGTTCATTGTTTCAACTGGTTTCGACAAAGGTTGTTAGTAAACAAACCGCGTGTTACGTTGGCTTCAAGTTTTGGTGTTCACAACTGCTTCTATATATACAAATTTCTTTGGTCTAAGCCAAGGACAGTACAATCTAACAGGACTGCTACATCCATTGTTGTGACAACCTGCCCGCAAACTACGTCACACCATTTTCCACGCCCAGCTGTTGTTATGGTCTATGCGTTTGCTGTGTTTTTAGAGGTTATATCCTAGACTTATTCATATTATTTTTGAAGTTTTATGTTTTTAGACGTATTAATGTCTATCATATAACCTCTAAAAACGCAGACAGTTACCAGGCGTGGCAAATAGTGTGACGTAGAGCGCGGGCAACCAACCCGTAGTGGACTACAAAAATACAATGGATGCAGCAGTCCTGTTAGATTCTACTGTCCTTGGTCTAAGCACAATAATTGTAATCTACGAGGTATCTTTTAACAAATTACGTATTATCTAAAATAACAAAACTACTGAAATAATAAATCGTCTTATTTAAATCGTTTTACAGCTCCTTAAAAAATGAGGATGGCGTTGACAAGTATTTTAATTCTTCTTTACTGACCTCAAAAATGGACATCAAATTATTTAAAAAAATAACATGCGATATCTATGTAACTATTAAGTTTTTAACAAAACATTATTAAGAAAATCTCTTCAGTTTTACCTCTAGTACCTACTCTTTTAGTCTGCTCCGTATGTTATAAATCACCCTGTATAGTACCCAGAATTAAACAAAATTGGAATTAAAAATGGCTGTAATGATGCTTTTTTACATTTACAGCAACATCCCATAACTATTCTAAATGCATTACTAAACTTTGTGAACAATGTGTGCATCAAAATGGTAACAACTTTGAACAAAAGCCATATTTGCATTATCTTTAGTTTTTAATAATTTTTCGTTTTTTGCAAACAAAAATTAGTAGATACATAATAAGTCATCAATTAAATAAAAGTAATATAGTAGCAAAAATATTATAGTATTTTCAAAATTCTTTGTTTATTCCTGTATCCTAGCAACGCGATTATTTAATTTATCATAGCCTACTTATAAAATAATGTATTTTATTAAATTTCGTGGTTAATTATAAAGGTAAGTATAGAGTATTATATATCTTTGAAAAGCTTGAAAAAATTCTAATTCAATAAAAAAATAAAATATAGGTGGTTCCATTTAAAAAAATTTAAGTTATGTTTATAACTCAAAAACCGTGATGACTAGAAAAATTCTACATGCACCATTGGATTCTACGTAAAAAAATCTATTAGAACCCGTTTTTACTTTTTTACTAAGTTTCCAGATAGCCGAGAAACAGGGAGTGTCTGAAAATTGTAAATTTTGAAACACTCCCTGTATATCAAAAACAAAGAGAGCTCTGAAAAATTGGTTTGCGCCATTGTATGTTTCACAAAAAAGTAGCTCAGGTTCGCGAAAACCGCAATTTAATAACATAATAACTGAGATACCTTGCCAATTTCTAAACACCCTGTATATTTAATACATCAGTATATTTAAATATAAATGTTTAGCGTTCAAAGATAGAATCAATAGGTAAAATTAACACTAGATCTAGAATTAGAAACATTCGGGATTAGACCCTTGTCTCTAAAGACGGCTAAATCCAAATGTTTCTAGTTCTAGGTCTAGTGTTAGTTCTAATTTTAATGGTTGTGCAGCGCTAGAACTAGAACTAGCCGTCTTAAAAGACGTACGGCTAAACCCAAATGTTTTTAGTCCTAGGTCTAATGTTAGTTCTAGTGACAGTGCAAGTGTAAAACTAGAACTAACACTATACCTAGAACTAGAATCATTCGGGTTTAGCCGTCTTTAGAGACGTACGGCTAAACCCAAATGATTCTAGTTCTAGGTATAGTGTTAGTTCTACATAGTAACAGTGCTAGTGTAAAACTATAACTAACACTAGACCTAGAACTAGAAAGGTTCTAGTTCTAGTTTTAATTGTTGTGCAGCGCTAGACCAAAAACTAGTATCATTCGGGTTTAGCCGTCTTTAGAGACGTGCGGCTAAACCCGAATGATTCTAGTTCTACGTATAGTATTAGTTCTATATAGTAACAGTGCTCGTGGAAAACTAGAACTAACACTTGACCTAGAACTAGAAACATTCGGGTTTAGCCATCTTGAGAGACGTACGGCTAAATCTCTCTCTAGTTTTCTAGTTTTGTCTAGTCTAGTGTTAGTTCTAGTTTTAGTTGTTATTCAGCGTTAGATTGTAGTAATAAAACTAACTAATACAGAACACAACTCTTTTCCCTGTATTAGTCCGTTATATCGAAGTTTTACTATCAAAGTTTATTATAATAATTATAACTTTTTTTTATAGATAAATGGTTTAAGATATTTCCAACCAGGTGCACCAACGTAAGTAATCCTTTTTTAAGAAGAAAATGATTCGTGTTTAAAAAACTATCGCAAATAAGTAAAACAAAAAAATTAAGGAAATTTTGTGAATAAAAGTGATACCTTCTTGCAATATATTTCGTAGCGTGATCGTTCGAATCGTTAAAAGACTTGAACTAATGCGCTGTGCCAACCTCCTTTGTGTAACGAAAAAAAAGATATAAAAAAATACTTACATAAATCTTGTGCAAAAGGAGAACTAAAAAAAAAAATAATAAAAATTTGTTAGAGTTGTAGTTTGACCATCACATTCCTATTAAAAAAAATAATATCTCGATTTTTAAAATTGATTTTGTTGAGATCATCTAGACGTAGTAGTTGTTGGTAGTGTTGTAGATGTTTTTTAGGCGATAATCTAATCGAGAGGATACGCTTTGTTTTTGGGGCGGGAGAGAGAGGGTCTTTATTGTTGTTGTTGTAAAAATAAATAAAATAGAATTTGCTTTCGGTATAAACTAAGAAATAAAAAATAAAATGAAAAAATTATGAAAGGGGTAAGCGTACAAAAAATAAAAATATACAAAGACGATAATGTTGATTATTGTATCCCATTGCGTTTTTTTTAAATTCTATTATTCCAACTTTATTGTCTTATAAACGTTTTTTAAAGTATGATTGTATGTTTGCACTTCCGTGTAGTTTATTATTAGATTATATTTAAACTAATTTTTGTTATTAATAAATATATAGATTTTTGTATAAGATTCCAAGAATTATTAAAAGCAATATTTATTGTACTAATGTAAAAATAAGAACAAAATTATGTATACATATAAATATGTTAATTAAAGCCATGCCGAAATGGAAAAAAAATAAACAATGTAATATATATTATAAAACTATACCTACAATTCTTATGCAGAGTGAGTTGTTGACATGTCTTAATTTTATAACAATCGTGAAAAGTTGAAAAATAAAAAAATGTTGTTCACCCTAATTTAAATGGTATTTTGTTGATTATATTAGCTTTAATTAGTATAGGTTGTAGTCAAGTTTAATGAAGTTAAAGTCTCTAGATTTGCAATAAACGACATCTATCGTTGCAAATTCAAATCAAATTGGTTCATCACCTTACTAATTTCGTTTAGTTCTACAGTTCAACTATAGATGTCTTATTCGTGAGAAACTCGGTCAATGAAATATTTGTACAGTCTTAATCAAAAATTAAAAATTGCGTTCAAACCTTTGATTATATATAATATGGATTGAGTCAACGAGAGAGATAGCTTGCGCAAGGTGATCGAACCGAGATAGACATAGAAGCGTACTGACATATAATGGGCGTGCGTTAATTTATAAGATAAAAAACTATCAATTAGAAGTAACATTTATAATACTTACAGGTAATGTGAAACTGTATTATCGCGAACTTTGCACACGAAACAATACATTTTTAAACATAACGGTGGACTTGCTGTGACACAACAAAACGATAAACGTCAAATGGAAGAGGTTTGACACTTTTGTGCGCATGCGCCCGTCTGTTTAGTACCGTTTTATGTCTATCTTTGTTACACTTTCACATTATCGCTTTCCATCTGCGTCTATTCACCTTGAGCCACATTTTTGTTAGTAGATATATTCAGTTAGCTCAATCCATATTATATATAATCAAAGGTTCAAACCAAAGCTGACGACGATATCATTTGTGTATGATTGTGCAAAAGACAATCGTTGTGCCCTTCACCAGGAGACAATAACTGGATGAACTAATCTGCTCAAGGTGAAAAAATTCCTTTTTCAAAGGAAGTCAAATATCGAGGAGTAATCCTAGACAAAAACTTCTCATGGAATAGATATTTGTGGGGAGTTTTACACAAAGCTAGATTGTTCCAGTGGACTTGTAGTTTTTGTGGAAAAAATTGGGGTCTTACCTCTGAAGGCTGTACTGGCACTATGTGACTGTGGTTAGACCTATGATCACATACGGAGCAGCAGCCTGATATAGGAAAGTCCAACAGACTTCAGTTATCAGTAAATTTCTTTGCTAAATTCAACGAATAGCTGGATTGGTAATCTCTGGTGCGATAAGCACAACGTCAACTCTAGGAATGGATGTTCTGCTTGGCCTATCTTTTTTGCATTTGCATATAGAGAAAGTGGTTAGAACCAAGGACAGTAGAATCTAACAGGACTGCTACATCCATTGTATTTTTGTAGTCTACTACGGGTTGGTTGCCCGCACTCTACGTCACACTATTTGCCACGCCTGGTAACTGTCTGTGTTTTTAGAGGTTATATGATAGACATTAATACGTATAAAAACATAAAACTTCAAAAATAGTATGAATACGTCTACGATATAACCTCTAAAAATAAACAGCAAACGCATAGACCATAACAACAGCTGGGCGTGGAAAATGGTGTGACGTAGTTTGCGGGCAGGTTGTCACAACAATGGATGTAGCGGTTCTGTTAGATTCTACTGCCCTTGGTTAGAACTACTATTTACAGATTTAAGCAATATGCTCAAAATCACGTCATGTCTTAGCAATGGGCTGCGGAAGAGATTAAAGCACTGATATTGTGTTATCAATGCCGCCAGATTTTCGGAATCACTATCAGTTAATTATGATTAACTCGTTTATGCCCACAGTTCCAATAATGGAACATCCCCGTTTTTCTCCGCTCCACGCTTTGTTGTTAGTCATAACGTTATTTTGCAGGTAGTAACACGTTTCCAGTAAACACGTTGATTAGTGAGGGTGATTGTTTAACGAATTATTGTCAAACAATCACTCTCACTAACCCACGTGTTTACTGGAAACGTGCCTTTAATGTGTAGAAAAAGTTGGAAATTTCTTTCGTAAAAAATGGCTAGTAAAAGGTAAGTGATATTTTCTATTGTTAAATTAATATCCTCTATTATTTTGCGTTGTGTTTATTGCCCTAACAATTCTCAACACATTTCCATATATCATCTATAATAATAGATAGGATAAATACAAAAGATCCAATATTGGAACTATGCTAAACGGGTCCATAAAGATTTTTAATAATTTCAGATCCCTCACAAGTGCAAACTCATTCAAGTAATAATAAAAGATGGGGATTTTTAGGCCGCTAATGTTTTTATCACTCCTCTAGATGATGGTACTGAAAGTGTTAAAGATAGCGAGAATGAAGACTTCTGCGACGACATCAATAACTGGATGGTCGACAGCTTCAAGCGCAAGCTATGGCGAAAATTACAAATCATGGACGGACTTTCACTATTGGTGACAGCGACACTGACGAAGAGTCAAGTGGTGACAATGAACCTTTGTCAGAAATACAAAGAAAGTTATCGAAAAAAAGAAACTGCCAAAAATCCGATCTTATTCCTGGGTTTCCTTCTGATTCGGTGGAAAGCTTTGAGTTTTATCTTGATGATAGTATTATATCATTTTTGGCAGAAATGACGACATTATATGCACAGCAAAAGGGTGAACTTAATTTCCGAGTTTCCAATGAAGAAATAAAGTGTTTTTTTGGCCACATTCCTATTATCTGCCTATTGTGTTGATCCTAGATGTAGAATGAGGTGGGAACAAAGAACCGAATCTTGCAATATGGCACTAGTGAATTCTATGTGAAAAAATAGATTGGAAATGATAAAAAGATATCTCCACTGTGCTAATAATAATAACCTTCCTACGAGCGACAAATTTGTAAAACTACGAGAATAGACATTATAAAACATCAATCAAACACCACCAACATAAAAAATTTCTTTCAGTATTGTCCTCACGGTACAAAAAAGTCATTATTTTTGTGTGGTGGGCAAATACCGTATTTTCTCGAATGCAATCCGCACCTTTTTTACAAATTTTATGTGCTCTAAAATCAAATGCGGATTACAATCGGGTGCGGATTAGATTCGCAGTCGTATAGTTGTAATTTGGAAAATAGTAAAATAAAATCACATCATAACAATAAGACTTATTAAGGGTTTTAGAACGATATTTACATTTTTATGTGTCATTTTCTTCCCATACTACGTCATCTTCGGATTATACAAAACTTCTTAAATGATGTTATAATATTGTTTTCAGGGATCGTTTTCCATGTCGCCTACACTCACTGAGCAAGTTCAGAAGCTCCTTTAATTGCTCCCGGTTGTGTTAATTCTCGAGTTTGTTAATATACATATACATACACAGGTTGTAGTATGGATGTTATTCCACCAGGTATTATTATTATGACAAGAAGTCTAAACCAAGGGCAATCAGTCTATGATTAATTAATATCCTTATTTAATAATCCTCCTGGTCTAAGACTCCATACTTGTCTTAATCATCAGCTTTTCCATTATCCGTCCTTTTTGTTGTGCCCTAACTAGGACGTTATTCAGGAAGTCTTTCAGATTTCAGAATGGTTTTTCTCAATATTAATAATGTCGGCAACTTTTCCCTATCACTTGTTACTGCTAGCATCAATGTTATGCGCAATTTTTCGGAACCACTCGTTTATAAAGAAATTTCCCACACACCTCTTCTTTCCAGTGTGTAATTGGGTGGCATATCCAGATATACTACCATTTCGTTGACATTTACAGTTTCAGACAAATTGAAATTTTCTTGAAAATCATTAGGAGCTTTTGGGAAATTGTAGTTCTGCGCCTCAACCATAACACCATTCGGCGCATAAATCCCACAGTCCAACCTTAGCTAGTATTAAAATTTTTTTAGTCCCTCCTTTCATTTTTCTTGAGAGAACTAGAAAACTGCCTCTTCAATTTCATGAAATCATCTCTTCTTTGACCCGGTAAATTTTTTGCACGATGCCTCACAGTCTGCAATAGCTACCTTGTCTTTCCGCAACAGCCGCAACGTTACTCTCATTAACAGCAAAAATTGTACCAGCTTTTCGATTTCCTTAACGCTAACTTAATAACAACTCTTTAAACTTTGCTGTATAGAAGAACCTTTTAGATTTTTGCTACTTTTTTTTAATAATTACGCTATTATATAATTATTAATAATTAAGCACACACCACGTTCGAGCTACTACGAGAGCAGCATATGAACGGAATTCGTGCTAGGCAATACTATTTTTTTTTTATTATATTTATTTTCCAAATTTTTCTGGCTTGGTAAATTTGAAGTCTAGTCTAATAAAAACTCGTCCTAAGCAAGATTTCTTTAGATGTATCAGCGTCAGTCAACAGAAAAAATATATATTTATGGTTAACAACAAGCATCGCATCGTTTTGGTGTTGTCGAATTGCTCAAAGAAAGATGCGGATTACATTCGCAAACTAAATTTTTTTACCACTATGCATTTTTAAAATCGGGGTGCGGATTAGATTCGAGTGCGGATAAGATTCGAGAAAATACGGTAATACTATGGGATTGTCTGGTGCAATAACGGTATAAACGCCACGTAACTTATCCCATTATTACACCCGTCTACAACACGGGATAAGTAATTTTCTCTCGCAATTCTGATTCAGTTAGCAGAACATAATGCGTATTTATGTTAAACGATAAATATGAATTGGCTCTTCATTTGTTATTCCGCGCTAGATTATTTTATATTTAGCTATAACGGACATTGCCTTCTCCGTATTAATCCATTATATTGAAATTTTAGTGTAATGTCAAATTGTATTGACATGTTGCATTTTATGTGGGATAAAGTCAAGGTTTATATATTAACTTATATTTAAACCTTGGGATAAAACTCGTTAGAACCGTTCTTTGAAAATAACAAATGGCCGACGTCTTAAGTTGTCATCAAACTCGTTGAAGAAAAATAGTTAAATAAATGAACGTTATTCCAGAAAACTAATAAATCTTTACCCACAAGTAAGTATTGATCAAAATTATAGGAAACTCTTGTGAGTTGTTCTTCGAGTTTGATTCTTTGATTTTTCTTTTTGTAGGTTATGTTAAATAAGAAAATAAAATTATCATCCGACTCACTGCGAAAAAGAAAGGATTGGAGTTCAATGTGGTATCTGGATTATGGATTGTCTCTTGTGTTCTGGGCACTAACTAATTTTCTGGATTGTCTACAGGATTCTTCTTACGGGAAATTGAACTGCTTGTTCTTCGGAAATAGGGTCTTGGATGATCTCGAAGAAGTATCAGTAGTTCTCGGCATAGGTTGTAGGATGATTCTCTTTTTATTTTAATATCGTAAGTTGATTTGACTTTAAAAAATTATCTTAAATTTTTGTTGTTATCTCTCGAGATTCAAAATTTCTTCTATCTGACGACGTGGATTCAACGCTGGTCAGACGACGACTCTTTCACTCCCTGTTCGCGATCTCCTTATATACCCCGGCACTCCAACTGTTTTTTCCTCGTTTCTGATTGGCTCTTAGCTTCGCGCCCTTTTCAAAATTCAAAATTCTTGCTTCGAAACTAGCGTCATCTCTTGATTTTTCTCGGAATTAACCTTCAAAATTAAATTCTTTTTTTCGTTGATTTCTCCCTTATTCCTTTATGAAACGTAATAAAACTTCGTATTCAACGTTGTCTTTTCTTGTTTTCAGACATACATTGGAGTACACGCCAAATTTCAACAATGAGTAAAGTTAGAAAAATTCAAATTTAAATCAAGGATTTCTTCCTCAAAATAACGTTAAAACCTCAAAAGATGGATGAAAAATGTGCTTTAGGAGCTGAACTATAATAATTGATACTTTTGGAAGCAAACAAAACGGTTTAAGATAAAATTTTCACCAATAAAAAATCTCTCTGTCACAATTTCTAGGTTATGTTCTCTCGGTGAACTAAGAGAATGTTAAAATTATCAAATGTAATAATAGAATATTTTAAAAAATATTTTAATGTACTTATCAAAGCCTATGTAAACAAATTTAACGATTCTATCGATAAATTACTGCTCAAAAGCAAAAATATAAAATTAAAAAAAATTTCTCACAATTAAAATGGCGTTTTAATTCATATTATTTCAATCTTTGTTTCTCCAAAAATAAGTCGTAGCAGAGTTTACAAGTCGTTTATTACAATTCAAGCCAATAAAACTGGCACTGATTAACAGATTCGTCGAAATTGCGTCAAAATGCATGAAGTTGCACGTATTATTATCTATAGTATTTGCTGTTACTATTTGTTTTTGTACTATAGTCTATTTTTGCCATAAAAACTGAAATGTTTAAGGATTGAAGGATATATAAATGAGGTTGTGATCGGACCAGATTAGGGAGATAAAGAATGAACTAATAACCAAGTTTATTAGTAAAATTTCTTTATTAACTCAAATAAGTTAGGTCACAACTTTTATCTCAAATAACAATAACATTTCTTTCTTCTGATTCGCTACACATAGATAAATTTTAAGTGTGTATGTACATCATCTCATCGTCGACGATAATAATAATAGTAATAATAATAATAGTATGGACATTCGCGTCGCATATTATTAATCAATTTTTATACTTTCTTTACTCATTTATATAATCAATCGTTAATATATATATTTATAATATTAAATATTGGCAGGGAAATCTCTTATATAATTCAAATATACATACACTACAAAAAACACATGGATAAAACTATTACGGCTAAAACTCTGCTCGGTTTTAATCAACATTTGCCTATTATTTTCATCTCTTAGTTTAATTTAAAGTACCTTTTTTTTAAAATTTAATTTAAACGATTGTTGCTTTTTACTCTCGAGTATATCATTTTTTGAAAAGGATAGTCGCTTTAAATAATTTCGGCTCTCTATTACTATATTTTTAGGCATACCACTGCCATGTTCCAGGGGTTTTCGCATTTCTTTTAAATCGCTGCTTTTTTCAACTCCCAACAATTTAATCAAAATGCATCAAAACATGGTAGTATACAAATACCAAAGAGAGAGCACTAATTAATTTATGAGGGGAGCAATAATTTGTTTTCCTTAAATAACAAATTTCATTTAATTTAAATTTGTTTTTACCGAATCCGACGCATCTCCAAGATACAAATAGAGAATGTTAGAGATAGAGAGAGGAGATAGAGACGAGAACTATTTTTGTTTTTTTTTTTTTTAATAGGGGAGGAGCGGGCCTTTGAGATTATTAATTACTGTTTTCCCACCTGCAAGCATCTTCGCGCCATTTTGCGTTTCTTTCATTAACTTCATTATCAATAATTATTAATTTCAGTGGTGACGCGTCATTTGAGGAACCGTCCACACCGCAGGGGCTAAGCGTCACAGCTTTTCTTTCGTCGGTACCCATATCGATGGGCCCGATTGTTGTGCAATAACATCTTTTACTTGAGCGTAAATATCTTCTGGTGTATCTCCTTGAACAACCGCTAAAATTCGATTTTTATATTATTTGTTATGTTATATTAATGTATTTACCTGTAAAATATTCTCCAAATTCTTGTTCCATTTTTAAAGCTCTTTCAAACGTTTTTTTCGCTTGATCTTCAGTCATTCTTTTATTCATCTCACTAAAATCATGAAATACAAATAAATCGTGATTTAAAAAAAAAATTGTTAGCTGAAACTTACAGTATTGACTCGACCGATTTAGGTTTAATAAATATTGCAATTGGATATAATTGCGCTACTTGTAACCGTTTGATTGCATTTCCGCTTACATCTAAAATACAGTGTTTACCCTTATCGGCTACTTCACGAACAGATGCCACTGATGTTCCATATAAATTATCATTGTATTGCCCGGCTTCTATAAATAAGTGATTTTGGATATCTTTTTCCATTTGTTCTCGTGATGCGACGAAATGATAATCTCTACCGTCCACTTCATATTCTCTTTTAGGTCTCGTAGTATCTAGAAAAATAAGAATTTTAATATTATTAAAATAAAAAACACATTTAAATAATTTATTTCAATTTAAAGCTATTTGCGAGATATAATATGTCGAAACAACCACATGACCACATAAAATAAAATCAGCATATACAAGACTTGCGTGAGACCTGTTATGATTTACGCTGTGGAAACAAGGGCTGAAAACTCTACAACAAAAAGAATCATTCGACCCTACGATCCATAGCACCAGGCTACACCCTGATGGGCCATAAGAAAAGCGGAAAATCTAAGAAAACTACTACAGCCCGGGAACAGGTGCATAGCTCGAAGACCCGTTCGTGACGTCACACATGGATAGGCAACTATTATTTCACAATTTCAATTAGGAAATACAGCGTAACTCGGTTATAACGATCTTCCGGTATCTATTTAAGATAATCTAAATAAATTTGCCTATAACGAATGCAATTATAACGAACTAATTATTATTGAAGAACCACTTCAATAACGGTTATAACGAACGCTTACCTATTTTCGAGGGAATTCCTGAGCGAAATACCTACGACAGGTTTGATTCTACTATTTTTTAAAAGATGGCGCCATGATATTTTTCTTATCTACCGGGGAATCACAAAAAATATTAATGGGATATGGAATTAACTAAGAAAAAACGTAAAATGGCCTTGTTAGTTGATAACCAGAGCCGCGACACGTTGTCGGGCAAGTCATTGGCGGCTCGTCTCCTTCGTCATCACGCCACATATAGTATACCACGCCACTGGCTGAGTATTAGTCGGACAATCAGCCAAACACGTATTGAACGCTGCACCGCGGAGAACCCCTCCAAATCTTACATGGGCCAGCATTCAACCAGTATCGTTACGTTGCGGCACATCGATGTGTTCGATAGAAGCATGTTACTACTGCCTATAATCCCTATAACCGTTTTATACAGATGGTGACATCAACAGCCCGAAACGTCGCGGCTCTGTTGATAACTGCCCTACTCATCCAAAAATCCCTAACTTAAATTCGATCCAGTTGATCTTTATGTCACCGAATACAAGCAGTGAACGTCAGCCAGTGGACCAGTGGATAATTCATTCTCTCAAAAATCGTTACCGATAATCTGTTTTATTGAAAATTGTGCAAGAAATAGACGCTAATCTTCTATTAAAGTGGTAAATGATCACCGAGTCCACGATTAAAAATTGCTTCAAAAAAGCCGGATTCTCTGTTAACAATGAAGCAGAAATGTTTAATGAAGAAGACGACGTGAAACTTACACAGTTTATTTCTAAAAGTTGTATTGGTACCGCCGAAATGAATCTTACACAAGGCGTACAGCTCTGTTCAGATTTAATGCGAATCGTCCGCTGTTAGCTCCGACATGATGCTGGTACTGGAAGAAGACGGAGATATCTTTTGTTTCTATTCAATTCGATTTCTGAGACTAAAGTTACCCTCTTCCTTAACCCAGGTAAAACCGTCCCAGTTTGAAGTGGGCCGAAATGAATCACCCTTTTTTTAAATGTGTTAATTTTATTTTATTTTAAAATCTTTTGATATTTTTAAGAACAACAAATATACGATTTTTTATATGTTGCTCTAATAAATGATTTTAGAGTATTTCTATAAATAAAACGTCAGATAAAAATCTCAGTAATATAATTAATATAATATAAAACTTATAAATAAAGCTTTATGAAACTCTCCTTCAAGTTTTAAATAGAATTAATTATTCAATATCAAAATTACGTGCATTCAAATTTCTCCGATTTCATAAACACAACATGCCTCGTGTTCCTGGTCAACGAGAGTCAGGTTTGACTACGAGGCGAGCAATTATTACACTTCATCAAAAAGGAATAGATAAACGGGAAATTGCCGAACGTGTAGGCTTATCAGTAAGATTTGAAGAAAACGGGAAAGTTGGCCTTACAACATCTAGATCAGGCCGAAGACTTATTCTTAATAATGCTCAACAATGAAGGTGAATTGCTGAATACGTCACCGCCAATCCATTTACAACGACCACAATTATCAAGGATTTAATTCTGCGCAGTCACTGGCCAGCGCAGTCACCTGATCTTAACCCAATCGAAAATCTATGGGCTTTTGTGGAAAAACAGTTCAATAAAAATGCCAACTTTCCGATTCGCAACGTGGATAATCTGCGCCGCAACATTACAGTTGTGTGGGAATTGTTTCACGGCAAAGATGTATGCGAAAGAGTAGTAAATTCGATGTCCACCAAATTACAATGTTGCATAGAGAATAATGAGTATTATACAAAATACTGATAATATTTGATGGTATAATGGACCTTATAAAATTCTCCCCAATTAGATTATTATAATATTTATTATATTTTATATGTATAATAATTTGTTTGTATAATTTGTATAATAATATATTATATAATAGTAATATAATATTTATAATAGTTTGTATAATAATATATTATATTTCTTGTTATATAGGAGTATTATATTTTATTATTTTGATTTTATTATATTAAAATGGTTTGCGATATATTTCAGTATATAGTTTATATATAACTTACTATCAATATATAATTTTCATTTCTTATGAGGTTCGACTTATCGTTCCACTGTATTACCAAAGTAATACAGTAATTATTTTCATATACTTCAGGAATTGTGTAAAGTAAATGGATTGCTTATACTTATTTATTTTCTTAATTTTTCTTTGTGATTCAGTCATCTTGGCCATAAATCACATTACCCCGTTCGGAACTTTTACAACACTAGCAGGTAAAACCTGGATTGAATGCCTCGTGAACGTAGGTCGTTTCTAGTACAATTTTATGCCTCTACGAGCGGCTCTTTTCGCATTATATTTGAACAGAACTGTACGTATAAAGTACGTATACAGGTCTGAATGACGTGCCAAAACTTCAGGGGGTGATCCTTTAGGCAATTTTAAGGGTACTTTCATATGAACCAAAATTTTCCGCCGTTTTTGGAGGGGTGTAGCTCCTTAGGGGAGCCGAAGTCGCCCATAGTGCATATATCAAAGTACCCTTAAAATTGCCTAAAGAATCACCCCCAAAAGTTTTTATAAACCTATAAACTGTGATAAAAATGTGGCAACTTCGGAATTTTTAACAGATGACGAAATTGCCGCTACAGTCCTGAATAAAGAGACATGCGAACGAGATGATGAAGAGAAGGATAGTGATGTTGAGGAAATTGAAACGTTGTCGAATCGTTCTGCATTACAAAAATTGTATGAAACTCGGCGGTATTTACAATTTTACTAATGTATACAGGATGTCTCAGGTAACTTGTTCGTTAGAACTTTTTTAGGTTCCACTATTCGTAGCAATTTTCGAATGTTGGTAACATGAGTTGTTCATTCGGAACTTCGATCTAAAATATTTTTAAGATGACTTCGTTATTTTAAATGAAATGCTTTAGTTTTTATTACACTTTTTAATTGTACATAAAAAAACATGTTGACTTTCATAAAAGTTATTGGTACTGTGATGATATTAGCAAGAGCTGGCGTTAGTACATTTAATAATATCTAAGGATATTAAAAAAATTAGGTTGTTCAGAAAATAACAAAACAAGGGGAGTTGAGTTTGAGCTTCCAACGCGAGCGGGTCTGTCCGAATTGTATATTCTTTATAAAGTTTGTTGCAGGTTTGTATCTGATTCTGGAGGTAGAGTGTTACTTTGCGATAATGCCGTTGTGATTCTGAGAGTGGAGTCGTGAGACAATAAGACATTTTTTTTGTTGCTAAGAAACTAAATTTTAGAAACATTACAGTTTTCGAGTTATTTTGATTTTAAGCTATGAATTTTGAGCCGTATTTGTTAGAGCATATTTTTGCTTATTTTATCTATACGAGCATATTATATGTTGCATATTGGCGAACAATACAGTATGTCTCCGAATTGTGTCCCCGTAAGGTATAATTGACGATACATTTTTGAATTCAAATTCCATCTTTTATAATTAAAGTCTGGATGTCATAAAACGAAATATAACCAAGTTTTACGTCAAACGACCTCAAAGTACCAAAGTTAACGCAAGAAGTTTGTTAACCGTTGCAGGTAAAGTGGTTTTTCTGAGCAATGTACAGCAAAAGTTGATTAAGATAAAATGTTTGTTATGTTAAATTATAGGGATATGCCGAATTTTATTAATTTAGGATATAAAATCAAAATGTAACTAAATTAACATAAAAGCTTATTCAATGATACCACCACCAACACTAACACATAATTCAACCCTTTTCCGACATTGTTTATAACTTTTTCTAATATAGTCCAACGGAATTTCTTTAATAATAGTTTCAACTTTTTGTTTTCAAATCAATTAATATTTGACGATAGGTTAAAGCTAAGTTATCAAATGATAATTGTTAGTTCACTCAGATCATTTGTTTTTATTGTAAAACGCAATATTAGAAAAAAATTTTCAAGAAAAAACTCATTTTTTCTTTTGAATGCTAAATAAATAAAATTCGGCATATTGCTATAATTTAACATAACAAACATTTTATCTTAATCAACAGAAAGACCACTTTACCTGCAACAGTTAACTTCTTGCGTTAACTTTGGTACTTTGAGGATACTTGACGTAAAACTTGGTTATATTTCATTTTATGACATCCAAACTTTAATTGCAAAAGATGGAATATGAATTCAAAAATTTATCGTCAATTATACCTTACGGGGATACAATCCGGGGAAACACTGTATAACATTTTTCAAAATAAATGCATATCTTCAATCAAATATTTTGCAATAAGATTCTAATAAGTTCCAGTGTCCAACAAATATGTATCAGCCAAGAAAATATCCTCGGTAAATCAACATCTAGCATGTTTAAAACACATAGAACTGGAAAAGAAATCATGAGAAGAAAACTACTCAAGCTTTTTTTGCTGAATGTTCCACATCCAAGTCAAAAGATATTCACTTTGAACAAGATCTTTGTAGCACACTAATTTCCGCTGATATACCTCTATATAAAATGCGCAACAAAAAATTAGTATCGTTCCTAGAATCATACACAGTGTATAAAGTACCTTTAGAAAGTACTCTTCCCACAAACTATGTTAAGGAATTTTACAAAAACACTATAGATTAGACCAAATACAGAAATCCATCAACGATCGCTTCTTGCAGATGTCAATAATGACAGTATTTTGGATCATGATGAGTTGACTGCTACACAAAATTTCTTTTTAAATACAGCAGTGCTTGATAAAACGAATTACAGCAGATTTTACTCTCGTCACTATGTCACTAACTTCGAATTAATTGGGAATGTGTTTGATGCATCCGATGAAGAGGACGCTATGTCAATCAAAATGCGGCCTACTACATGACAATTTAATAAAATCAGATTTGATTTTCATTGATTCGTCAAATTATGGCTTCCTTAGTGCATCAATAAAAACATTGGAAACACCTGTGCTTCCGCTTTCTGCACAGGTTGAAGTAGTTACACAAGCTCAGGACTCAATTAATGGAATAAACAGTGAAGCTGCTAACTTAGTAAAGAAAAAAATAGCTATGGTTATTTAAAAAAATCATGGTTTTTCAATAACAATAAATACACTGTTAGTGAAGCACTGGCATTTAGATTTGCACCTATAACTTCAGCAGAAGTGGAACGAAGTTTTTCAATGTATAAGAATGTTTAACGAGCAAACAAAGTTTCCTTGTTGATAATTTAAGTGAGATGTTCGTCATTTATTATAAATCTGTTTCTGTCTTATTTTCTATTTCTTTCTATTTGCTTTTGTATTTTCTTCAATATTTTATTTTTAATTATAAATTGTTGATAAAATATTAAATTTATTTACTTACGTGGTACACAACTACCAAATTTCTCTGGAAATTCCGATATAAGATCATCATTGATACGATCCTTGAGAGGTCCCAAAACGATAACTGGTCGTGTATAAGCGATTTGCATCTGTTGAACTGGTTCGTATGATAGAACGCACTCGTCGTTAGCTGTAAAATAGAATTAACAATGCAAAAAAATATAACCAGAAAACAGAAAAATTAATAATAAATTGAGGATTTTGGTGATTTAATACAATATAAGAATTCGGATGTTGTATTTTTTTAAGTTGTAAACTGCTACGCCACAAAAATCTCTAAATAAAAGCCAATTCAGAAACAGACCTACTTCGGCCAATTTTGCTCTATTTAAATACGGAAACCCAATCCAACGTGTGTGGGGGGAGTACAGAAGGGGATAAAGAGCATTTCTACGCACGGGTGGCGAGCAGGTTTTTGTTCAAACTTTCTAAAAATTAATCAAAGGGGTTCTACTAATTCTAATTGTTGATATTTTTTAATTTCATTATTGTTTTTAAATTAATCTTTTATAACCATAAACATAACCGATTTTAATCATTAAGATGAAATGAGAATGATTGTTAAAAGTATAAAGTAGATTATTATTTTTGTGAAATCAATCGGTTATATTTTAGTTTTGTTTAAAATGTTATGAATAATAATTAATAGTTATTTTTAGAAATTATTTTTTTATAGAAATAGTTTTTTATATATATTTTTTTTTTTGATATTTACAGTTTAAAAAATGTGATAACAAAACCAAAAAAAAGCGATTGGTTCCACTTAGAAATGTTCAAATTACAAAATATGTAATGTAGTTAAAAAAATTAAATAGTAAAAATAAAAAAAGTTGCTAACTTGCAAATTAAACGTAAGAAAAAAGAATATGTTCATTTAAATTTTCAAACCAAAAATTCGTTTCTTTAATAAATTATTTTTTTGAATATTTAATAATTAGAATTAGTTAATAATTAGTTAATAATTTATAAAAGAAACTCATCTGAAGAAAAAAATATCAAAAAGATACGGACACCTACTTACTGGTAACAACGAAATAATTGGGTGTAATAATTCAATAATCAAAATTCTATTTCCTCTAGTTCCTAAGAAAAAAATAAATCGCATCTCGCATAGTTTCTGGCATTCTCTAAGTCTCGTTTTAAAAGAGAGCAGACTAATAATCGCTAATTATTAAAGGGGGAGCCAATATGCCACAAAAAATACAAAAAAAAACTGGGTTCTTGGAGAATATTTAAGAAAAAACGAAACATTGATGTTAAATTGTAAATAATTTATAAACATTATTCTAATTTAAAGATTAAACAAAATTCACAGTTATATATTACCACAATGATGAAGATTGAAAACGATAGGAAACGTCTTGATGCAATATAGTATTTTGTATTACTCGATATTAAAAGAAGTACCGAAAGTGTTGGAACTTACAGAGCAAAGTTATGGGAAGGTGCTGCAAAAAGACAAGGAAAGATAAAGTTAATAATGTTGATATCATGCAAGAAGTTGGAATTGACATAAGTACATTAGAAACAATCGAAATAAAAAGACTTAAATGGTGCGAATGTAACTTCCACGTAAATGTGACTACCAACGTCATCGAAATCGGCCGAGGTTGCTTCTTAAGTTAGATTCAAGTGAGATAGGTGCGACTCGTAATACGCTATGTATTTGGATTCACAAAGTTTTGGTATCCTTGAGGTCTAGACAAGAAAATGTCTGGATGAATTCTGGCTAAATTTTGAACTCCTAGAAAAAGTCTGAAATTGTACTGCCCATAAAACATTCCGTTTAGCCGTACCTCTCTTAAGATGGGTAGTAGGTAGCACTAGTTAGCATAAAATATCAATATGTTGCATATTTTTATTGAACTAAAACTGGAACTAACATTAATGTTGAAATGTTTGCTAAACCCGAATGTTTCTAGTTGTAGGTCTAGTGTTAGTTCTAGTTTTAGACTAGCACTGTTACTATGCAGGACTAACAGTATACCTAGAACTAGAATCAGTTGGGTTTAGCCGCATGTCTTTAAAGACGGCTAAACCCGATTGATTCTAGTGCTAGGTATAGTGTTAGTTCTAGTTTTGCACTAGCACTATTACTATGTACGTAATGTACATTGCTAGACCAAGAACTAGAATCATTCGGGTTTAGCAATTTTAAGTGACGCACGGCTAAACCCGAAACTTTCTAGTTCTAGGTATGGTGTTAGTTCTAGTTTTGCACTAGCACTATTACTATGTAGAACTAACACTATACCTAGAACTAGAATCATTTGGGTTTAGCCGCACGTCTCTAAAGATGGCTAAACCCGAATGATTCTAGTTCTAGGTATAGTGTTAGTTCTAGTTTTGCACTAGTACTATTACTATGTACGTAATGTACAGTACTAGACCAAGAACTTGAATCATTCAGGTTTAGCAATTTTAAGAGACGCATGGCTAAACCCGAAACTTTCTAGTTTTAGGTATAGTGTTAGTTCTAGTTTTACACTTGCACTGTCACTAGAACTAACATTAGACCTAGAACTAGAAACATTTGGGTTTAGCCGTACGTTTCTTAAAACGGCTAAACCCGAATGATTCTAGTTCTTAGTCTAGCACTGAACAACAATTAAAACAAGTTAGTTCTACATAGTAACAGTGCTAGTGCAAAACTAGAACTAACACTATACCTAGAACTAGAATCATTTGGGTTTAGCCGCACGTCTTTAAAGACGGCTAAATCCGAATGATTCTAGTTTTAGGTATAGTGTTAGTTCTTGTTTTAATTGTTGTGCAGTGTTAGACCAAGAACTAGAATCATTCGGGTTTAGCCGTCTTAAGAGACGTGTGGCTAAACCCAAATGTTTCAAGTTCTAGGTCTAATGTTAGTTCTAGTGATAGTGCAAGTGTAAAACTAGAACTAACACTATACCTAGAAGTAGAATCATTCGGGTTTAGCCGTCTTTAGAGACGTGCGGCTAAACCCAAATGATTCTAGTTCTAGGTATAGTGTTAGTTCTACATAGTAATAGTGCTAGTACAAAACTAGAACTAACACTATATCTAGAACTAGAAAGTTTCGGGTTTAGCCGTGCGTCTCTTAAAATTGTTAAACCCGAATGATTCTAGTTCTTGGTCTAGCACTGTATATTACGTACATAGTAATAGTGCTAGTGCAAAACTAGAACTAACACTATACCTAGAACTAGAATCATTCGGGTTTAGCCGCCTTTAGAGACATGCGGCTAAACCCAACTGATTTTAGTTCTAGGTATAGTGTTAGTTCTGCATAGCAACAGTGCTAGTGTAAAACTAGAATTAACGCTAGACCTAGAACTAGTACTATTAAGCTATAATGGTTACTGCATTTATATATTGCGAGTTATATGAAATTCCCGGTAGAGTAGTACACTGATTGATTGTGCTAATGAGAACTGACACACAGATTGTCTAAAAGAATCATGGAATGAGTGCCACACAATAAGGCGAAGGGCGGAAAGTTCAAGACAACATGGAGAGAGAATTTGGCAGAAATAATCGATATTAATTTATCGATTTCAGAAACAAAAAAAAAGAAAAATAGAATATGCCTCGTGATGAGAAGTAATTTTTTTAATACTGTCATTAAAATGACCTCAAACAAAATGTGTTTCGTTTTTTCTTAATATTAAAACAGCATTCCATAATTAATTCAAGAGGGCAAAAAACTTCTAACTTTGATAAGTTCATTTTTTTTTAGTATGCATAAAAGCTCGCAGGGTTAATTTAACATCAGAATTTCATAAAAAAAAAGATAAACTATAAAAAAAGTATAAAGTGGAATGAAAAATTGTTAATTAAATCACAAAATTCATTCCATCAAAAAATTCGAATAAAAAATAAAATAAATGTGCTCGAAAAACTAAACACTTAGTGGGCGAAAAATCAATAATCCAAAAAAAGTTAAAGAAAATCCAAAATCTATTTAGAAAAATAAGAGAAATAAAAAAAAAACGTATTGATACAAAAAATAAAATAAGAAAAGGCGCAAATAGGCCCTCAACCCGTATTAAATTTTTAAAATTGTTTTTTTTTTCGCATGCAACCACAAACACTAACACTTACTATAGTCGTCTGTATTATCATTATTCTCCAGATAAATTAACGTGATCTCTTCCATATAAGGCAGTTCTACGCGATACAATATTTCGCCTGCATTTTCGGTACACAGAGAACAAAGCGAAAACAAAAAGAATTCAATGTAGTAAACCAAAAAACACAACGCTCTCTTTTTTGAATTTGTTCATTTCTTTTTGATATGATAACGATGGTTTTTTAGTACTGTAATGCTTTTCAGTGGAGTGAGTTTTTAATTTTGAAATGAGATTAATATCAAAACAGAAGATTCGAAAACGATCTTAATTTTTTCTTCTAAATTATCATTATTAAGATATTTTCGTTTTTTTTATTTTAATTCGATACGAACTAACGGATACTGTACCTTCGGCGTTGGCGTCTTCTTGAGTATAGCACAGCATGAAAGCTGCAACAATAATACAACAGTGACAGACACGCCCTGGGTTCTTTTATTTAGCGTTTTTTTTTCAAACATCAAACATGTGTATGTTCTTTTTTGTGTAATGTAATCATTTTGTGTGAAAAATCCGTTTAAAAAATTAATAAAGATTAATACATTTCAGATTTACACAAAAAATTAGTAGATTTAAATTATCATCTCAAATATTTTTTTTGTTAATAATGTTTAGTAGGATCAAAAATGATAAAATAAAAAATCTGTACAAAGATTTAAATTAATGAGTATTTACATTATACATTTTGTACAATAAATGTACACAAAAAAAAGAAACTTGGTTTCTTATTCACAAAAATTGACGAAATATTTTAGATAATTAATTAATTTAAAAAAAAATACTTACATGATGGGTTTGAATCGGAATCTATGGCGTTAGGGGTAGTACATTGGGAATCTACAGGTCGAAATAAACCAAAAAAACGACTAATAAATAAATTATAAAAGAAAAAAATTTAGAAACGTATTTATATTATTATTACAAGTATTATTCGTGTATCAAGTGTACCTTAAAAAATGTGCAATTTGTTTTTATTTTTGAATTTACGTTAAATTGATTAACTTACGTTCCTGGTCCGAACCGTCTTCCGACTTGTCGTCCTTACTCTTCATAAACGGGAACTTCCGGCTGAATGAAAAGTTTTTCTTTTTCCTATCTAAAGTTGATTGCTAAAAGTTAAGCAAAAAGTTCATTTAAAAAATTGCTACAAAATTCGAAATTAAACGTTATCAAATAATTCATTCAATTAGTTTCAATCACCCATCATTACACAGTATATATATTTTCTAATTAATCAAAATCAAAATGATCTCTCATGATAAAAATTAAATTGGGAGCTTCGAACCACATCTACAACAAATTTTTACCCCTACACATTTTAGGAAAAGAGTTTTAACGTCTTTTTGTAAAGCTTAATCACTTCAAACTAGGGGTACACTTAGTGATGTAAAAAGTGATATTACCGATAATTTAAGTAATATTACCTGCTAAGTTACCGTAATATTACTCGTAAGGTAACCCTCTAATAAGAGACATCTATCGTCCAAGAGTTCAGTTAAAATCGCTCTATGATGTCTGAGGATGTCTGTAATATCAAGGAAATCGGGGAATACCAAGGGATAGTGACGAGTTGAAAATGTGCATGTATGAACGCATCAGTGTTGCCCAAGGTCCGTTGAGTAAACATACTGTATAAGGTTATCCAACTCCCTATGAACGCTGTTGTTATGAACGTATCCCCTCCGCAAAGGCCTATAGACAAAGGTCTTGTTGTGACGTCATTGGAAGAATTGTCATTTCTGTTTTTATTTATTAACGTAAACCAACAAAAACTCTTTATTTCTTGAGATTAATAACACTTGTTTAATTTTTAAATAATTATTAACATAAATATTATTATTATATTATATTAAATTTATATTATATCATAGTATGTTATATTTTTCCTCCAATGACGTCACGTTTCCCACCTCACCCCGCCAACGTCAAGTTATTCGAGTTGGATAACCTTATAACCAATACTCAACGGACCTTGGTGTTGCCAAACGTACGATAATTATCGTACATGTACAATTATTTCAATTCGAGTGCTCAAGATTCCGATAAATAACCTCAGGCTGACATTGAGATGACCAGAGTCATACTAAGATTGGTTTGCATGTTGGCTTTGGCAGAAGTAGGACTTGGTGCGATCAGTTGGTTCAACATGGCAAAAAAAGTTATTGAGATGAACTCATGGAAAAACAAATTTTTAGTGTAAAAAGGAGGAGCTTCAACTCAAGAAATAACACTGCCATGGGCAAGACTGATATAACTCGCAATGCAGTAACCATAGTTACGAAACTACTAGCACTGTCCCACATAAAATGTAACATAGTTTAATAGTACAGGCATTGGATAGTTTTGCAAAAAAAAGTTTTACTTGGAAAAGGTGACGTCCTTTGATATGGCTTAATAGTAGCAGTTCTAGGTATAGTGTTAGTTCTAGTTTTACACTTGCACTGTCACTAGAACTAACATTAGGCTTAGAACTAGAAACCTTTGGGTATAGCCGTACGTCTTTTAAGACGGCTAAACCCGAATGATTCTAGTTCTTGGTCTAGTGCTGCACAACAATTAAAACTAGAAATAACACTAGACCGAAAACTAGAAACATTCGGATTTAGCCGCACGTTTCTCAAAACGGCTTTTTACCAAAAGATGTGCTTATAAGCCACCCACTCGATACATGTTATGAAATCCACTCTTGAATGTTGAGTATGAAAGGGTTAAAGAGTGTGTTAACTCAAAAATAATGGTCGAATTGTAGAAACGATTCGATCTCCAATTATGTTGTAAATACCCCATTGCCGGTTTTTTATAAAACAGTACACACAAAATATAAACATTTAGCAACTTTCTTGGCAAGCCAAATTGAGAAAATCATACAGGATGTAGGCGTTAATCGCTTTCTTGCGATTGTGACAGACAATGGAGCGAATATAAAAAAAGCAAGAGAAATAATTTTCAATAAATATAAACATATCATTAATTATGGGTGTATATACCTTTTGGTCCAGAATATTTTGAAATTAGAAAAGGTTGAACGAGTTTAAGAAGACAGTGAGAAAACACTTCAATCGAGAAAATTTAGTTAGACAAACAAAACAAATATGTTTCATTAAAAATGCCTGTAAAAACAAGGTGGTTTTCTTTTATTAAATGGCTAAAAAGTTTTTTGAATACAAAATATGCTGCTCTCCAAATCTTAGCAGTTGATCCAGATGCAAAAATAACATTAAAAAAAAACAACAAGAAGCTGTTTATTGGATAACAGTTTTTTTGAGCAGATTTTCATAATGTACCACGTATTAAAACCAATTTGGGACTAGAATTAAATATTTTGAAACAAATGCTCCTACAATATCAAAGTTATTTGACACCTTTTTGGAAATAGAAGTTGCTATTATCACGACAATTATTATCAACATCGATATTTCAAGATGAGCAGGGCACAATTTAAAGTATTTTAATGTCAAGAATGAATAAATCGATAAAACCGATACATTTAGCTGCTAATTTATTGGAAACAGCAAATAGAGGACAATATTTAAGGCCAGAACAAAATTTGATTGCCACAATATTTATTTTTGAAATAACTAAAAGTTTTCAGAGGCATAATAATCCTGAAAACATAATTACTGAACTTACTGAATACAAAGTGAGAAGCGGTTTCTTTGCAAAAGAGTTCGTCATCTCTAGTGAAAAATCAAATTTAGTTACGTGGTGGCCAGGAATCGGTTATTTATAGGCAAGGATTTATTCACAGTCAAAGAAGAACGAATCGACTGACCGTTGAAAGAGTTGGTAAGGTCACATACAGAGTGTTTCTGTAAGTCGTGGCATAATTTTAATCACAAATACTAGAGTGAAAATGACAATTCGTGTAAAAAATTTTGATCTAAACCCATAAATGGCTAAGATTTTCTTCAATATTTTTAATATGGTTTGTTTTAGAAAGATTAAATTTGGCAAATAGCGCAATTTTATCATAAGAAATCGTTTAAGATCACTATTGGAAATATCGAACCACGGGATCAATCTATACAGAGTGTTGCCAAAGGTTATTTCTTTAAAACTTTTTTATTATATCATAAACCCTTAAATTTTCTATCATTTAAAAATTACTTTCACTCTTAGAATGTTTTCATTAATCGTAGGTGCCTATAGAAACAAATTGTAAATAAAGACAACCTGATAAAAAAACATTTCTAAATATCGAAAGATATTTACGTGAGACAGGAAATTTAAGATAGAAATAGAAGAAAATATTTTGAATTTTGTGGCAGATCGTTTTACTGCTAGTACACTGTTGATAGCAACAGTTTAGACATTTCAGAATGTCCAAAGGTACGTTTTGGCATGTCGTACATGAACACCAATTGTATCCATCCATTTGTTGAGAGTACACAAACTTAAAATTGCTGATCATCCGTTAAAAATACAGTGTTGCCATACTATGATGGAAAAATGTACTATTGATGCTGCGATTTAAAAAAAAGTACTTTTTACAGATAACCATTAATTTGAGAAATGCTGAAAAACTATTATACTGAAAAAAATCCAGATTTCATGCGAAGTTGAGTAATAATTTGACAGATTTCTTTTAAACGAACTTAAATCTTTTTGTGAATAACTTGAAAACAATGCGTCTAATCAAAAATTTGTAAGAGTAGAAATAATTTCAAAATGAAAGAGGCTTTTAGAAACGTGAGGAACTTGATATCAAATTTAGACACCTATATTGGCTTATTGGCAGAAAATCAACGCTATCACTAAGAAACAAGTTGCTAATATACAAGCAAGTATTAAAATCAAAATGGACATACGGAATCCAACTGTGGGGTTGTACCTGCAAGACAAATGCAAGTCTGATTCAAAGATTCCAGAACAAAGTACTAAGGTGCATAGTGAATGCAGCCTGGTATATAACAAACACCGACCTCCATCGCGACTTGAAAGTAGCATCGGTGTTATCAGAAATTGCATCATTCGCATCTAAACATGAGAAGAGAATGCACGATCATCCCAACATCGAGGCCATCCAACTTCTCGACAACGAGGATGTCCTGCGTTGCCTTCAGAGGATGAAGCTGTTCGATTCAGTGTCCTAGCGCCCGAATCGATTCAAACGCGAGCAATAGTGCGGAATTATAACAAAAACAATAATAACCTAAACGTGTGTTCTGCGTATCGCAGTGGGCGCGTTTTTGTGTTTTGGTCTTAAAACAGTAAAAATCCGACAATATTTATCTATATTATGGGTAAAGCAGACCACTGGGAAAAGCTGCAAAACATTATCTAGTTTAATTTGGTGTTAAAAATAAGTAAGTAATTATAAAGTAATAAGTAAATATGTATTTACTAGGTGTGTTATACAATTGTGCTGTGTATAATATAGAAAAAAAAATTTTTTTCACTCAAGTACTTGCGATTAATATTATGCCAAAACTTACAGAAACACCCTGTATATATCAAACAACCACAATTTAATTAATAAGAAAACACGTCAAGAGGAAGAAAGCGCAGAAGAACATATGGACGATAATGATAAGGTGGACAGTAGAAGTGCTACTGATAACTTCGTCAGAGATGAGGATGAATATGAGTATGAAGATAATCTACCACTTTCAGTACTGATTGAGAAATGAAAATTTTATGACATACTTCTTATTATACAGGGTGATTCACATAAGAACCGACACAGAGCAGGGACATATAGAGGACAATAAATTAAGATGATTTAACGTAACTTACCTCTATACTAAGTTGTACACCTCAGGAGTTATAGGCCTTCAAAGTTGAGTCTTAAATTTTTAAAAAGTCAATATCTTCGTAATACATTAAGCTAGAAAAACCAAATTTGGTATACGTTATGAGTGTACCAAGGGTATTAATTGATAGCAAATTGAACTCAATTGAGGCATTTCATAGGGTTGATTAAGGGTGATGGTATCCTAAATTTTAACAAATTTTTTTAACCTTTTGGCGGATTTAATACATTACTACTTCATTTTATGTAGAATTTAATTCTAAAACTTTTCTTACTCTTATTATTTTTTTAAAAACTATGTCGCTTTCACAAAAAACTTAAATAACTAAAGACACGTATTTCGTAATGTTACTTAAAATAAGAGAAAATTTAGTAGTCGGCTATGAAATTGTAAGTCAAACTTGACAAATAGGTTATAAAGTTATTTGACGACAAGGTTTTCTCTATCTTTTCTCCATCACCTTTCATTCATGAGTTATGATCGATTTTAACACCAAAAGTACCCAATTTTGACATTTTGGGAATTTTCTCTTTATCACCTGAAAATCATTACATCTAAACTAAATTTGTTTATGGATGACGTCTTCTTAGTTGACAATAAACAACATATTCCTAAAAAACTTTTCTCCATCACCTTTCATCCTTGAGTTATGATCAATTTTAATACCAAAAGTACTCAATTTTGATATTTCGATGATTTTCTCTTTTTATCATTAGAAAATCATTATAACTAAACCAAATCTGTTTACGAGTAATGTCCTTTTAGTTCATAATAAACAATTTATTTCAAATAAACTTTTCTCCATCACCTTTAATTTTTGAGTTATGATCTATTTTAATACCAAAAGTACTCAATTTTAACATTTTGGTGATTTTTTCTTTATCACTAAAAAATCATTATACCTAAACTAAATTTGTTTATGAAATTGTTTTTTTAGTTCATAATAAACAATTTATTTCTAAAAAAAACTTTTCTCCATCACCTTTCATCCTTGAGTTATGATCAATTTTAAAACCAAAAGTCTAAATTTTGAGATTTTGGGGATTTTCTCTTTATCACTAGAAAATTATTATGCCTAAACTAAATTTGTTTATGGATGAGGTCTTTTTAGTTCATAATAAACAGTTTATTCCTCAAATTACGTACAATTTCACAGCCGACTACTGAATTTTCGATGATTTTAAGTAGCATTAACAAGATACGCGTCTTTAGTTTTTTGAGTTTTTTATGAAAACGACAATGTTTTTTAAAAAATAGTAAGAGTAAAAAAAGTTTTAGAATTAAATTCCACATGAAATGAGGTAATAATGTAGTAAATCCACAAAAAGGTTAAAAAAATCTGCCAAAATTTAGGGAACCGTCACCCTTAATCAACCCTTTGAAATGCCTCAATTGGTCTCAACTTGCTACCAATTAATACCCTCGGTACACTCATAACGTATACCAAATTTGGTTTTTCTAGCTTAATGTATTACGAAGATATTCAATGTTTTAAAAATTTAAGATCCAACTTTGAAAGCCTATAACTCCTCAGAGGTACAACTTGGCATTGAGATAAGTTGCGTTAAATCATCTTAATTTATTGTCCTCTACATGTCCCTGCTTTGTGTCGGTTCTTATGTGAATCACCCTGTATACGCATATTTTGTTATAAATATATTTAAAATAACAAATTACGACTTAAAATCATTTCATGAATAAACGTTAAAAAGTGATACAGTACCTATGTATATCTAAAATGTATACAATATGGGTATAATATTATGGTAAAATTACATTTTCTTAAATTTCCGGTAATTTTGCATGACTAGGTACACTCTTTATCTGGGTAACTAATGATGTGCTTTCTTAATTTCTCTTTATTAAATAATAGTATATTATTCAACAAGCGTATAATGGCGGCTGTTACCCACGAAGAAGAAGTTGCAATACGAGCGAGCGAAGCGAGCGAGTGTTGTAATCTGAGTGGGTAACATCCATTGTACGCAAGTTGAATACTATACTTTATCTACAACTATTTAATTTTGAAAAAAAAATCAAAAAAAAAAACTTGATAGACATTTCAGACATAACCTCAATATAAGAAAGCTGTCATTTCTGTTAACATTTTATTTTTTGATTAGTAGGCCGTGTCAGAACTGTGGAATAATGGCTTCATTATTCAACACTTTGTCAGTCATGGGTAATGCATGTAATCCGATAATTCAATAGTTGTAGATAAAATCATTTTTATGCTAGAACGTCTCAAGTGATTATCTCTTTTCCCACTAGACTTGAAAGCGATAAAATAAAAATGAAAATAAACTTAAGTAGTATAGCTCATAAAACTGAGTTTCAAGAACAGTTAAATTTGTACTTAAAAAAAGCTAATGATTATTAGCTAACATAAATTCCGAAGATAAGCGGTTATATAAACCTGATCCATTAAAAAACCGTTTCATTCAATCTACAAACAATGTCTTGTGACCACAGCTTTCTTCTGGAATTACTTTTCACTTATAACAGCTATATACTTTTAATTTGACAATCCATAACTGTGACCACAGCGAGGTTTACCAGGTTTTATATGAGATACAGTTATTGCTGGTACAACAACCAATCAAAACTTGAGTTATCACTATGAATTAGTTACTATTTACATAACTTAATTCATCTAAAAATATTTTCATTATGGCTTATTACTCCTTAATGTTAGTGTAAGTATATTGTTAAATGTAGCATCTTGTAAAGTTTATATTTAAATAATCAGTGAAATGAAAAAGAATGAAAAAATCATCTTACTTTTTCTAAAATTGCTGGAGTATGTCCTTGAAATTTAACAGACCTATCTCTTGCCCGTTGTTTCCGTTCCCACCTCCGCTTCGAGGGGACAATTCCCATTCCCTGTTCATCCCCCGTATTAAGTACTCTCCGCGCTTGCCACCATTCATCATCGCTTGCATTCGTCACGTGCAAAATATCCCCATACTGGAAAGCCAAACCTCTACTTGGAAGACCATCATCTTTTAAGGGATCATAATCGAACAGTGCCCTAAAAAATCAATTAATAAGATTAAATAAATAATTACATCATTTAGAATCAATTTAAATAAAAGAATATTTTAATGTTGTAGAGAAAGTTGATAAAATATTAAGAAAGCTTTTTAACTCCTTTCAAAACCATTTTACTTTTTAAATTTTTAATTAACTTACCTAACATATAAAGATTTCTTTTGTGTAGTCTTCATAAGTGTCCCAGTAACTTGCTGTGCTAATTGCTGTTTCAAATCGTGTATTTTCGCTTCGAACCGATTATATTCTTCAGGTCTGTACTGGACAACTATTGTTACGGTTTGATTAGTACCCTGCGCAAAAAAAAGACCAATTCAAAAACTTTGAACTAAATTTAAATCAAATTATAACCGATTCTGCGTGAAACTTATGACAGTAATTTAATATGATTCTTTAAACTCATATCTTTTGAAACAAGATTAGAAACCTTTCCGGGTCGTAAAAGTTATTATAGTCAGAAAAGGAATCGTGTAGTACATCGTATGCCGTTAAAAAGGAAAAACGATGTCGGTAGACCTCAACCAAAACCGTATCCTTGAATCTGATACAGTCGCGTCGCTCGTAAAACAATTGTTTAACCTCATACGGTTCACCTTGTCACAAAAAATGTATGAAAAAAAATGTCATAAGAAAAACCAATAACCTATTTATTTTAATTTCATTAATTAGATTTTAATTTTTTACCTTGAGTGCTAATGCAGCCTCTTCATGAGTAGCGTTCCTTAAATTAACCCCGTTAACGCTTAAAATTTGATCTCCTCGTTTTAATTCGCCGCTTAAATCGGCGGGACCCCCGGCGAGTATAAACGATATGAAGATTCCTTCGCCATCCTCGCCGCCGACGATGTTAAATCCGAGGCCGGAATTGCCTTTTTGCAAAACGACAGTCCTCACGTCCCTAAAAACGATAATAACGAATTAAATTAAAGAATCATTACAAAAAAATCATTAAAAAGTTTAAATTAACATCAGAGATCAAAGTGTATTTTGACGATCATCGTAATTTTTTTAAAGGGAATTTATAAAACTCAACCTATTAAAAAAACACTTCCAAAAAAGTTCTCATCATTTTAAAGTTTCTCATTTTCAATTGATCTTGATGGAATATTTAAATTCGCATTTGTTGGGAATGGATCTTAATCGATTTGTTTGTGTAGAAATTAATTTACCAAATCAAAGTCTGTTTCTTCATGTATCATGATAAATTTTAATCACAATACAAAGAAAAAATAAACCGCAATGACTTTTTAGGTAGTAACATCCTAAAAATAGCATATCCAGGTGCATGGCTAACAGAAACATCTAACCACCTCCCTTCCCTTAACGTCATACCAAAGAACAGGGAAAAAATCACAAAAATAGGCACCCAGGGGTTATCGGCTTACCCAAGAAGCCGTTTCGACGGTTGTTTCTTGTCTTTACACTGCATCTTTTTACCCTAACCCATTCCGAAAAACCGACAACCGACCCTTTCACTACATCCCCATCAACTTTTAACCCCTGTAACTTTGTTAATTTTAACACCATACGGTGGCAGTGGCGGTGTCATAGGCGATCATTTTGCGCGAAATTTAACGGAATGACTGGCAGACAAACTAGACACACATCGGCTTTGTACAAAACGGGCGCAGAACTTAGGGGCGGTTTTTGCGAGAGACATGCGCACCAACGGTCATGGAACCGTCGAAGGGACCCCCTACAGGTGGTGATCGATATTGGAACGACATCAGTACCAGGAGGAAGAGAAAGAGGAAGGGAATTGGTTGATTTGACGTTTGAAATCGAGTGAAAAATTTTGATTTTGAAATTTGATTTGTTCAAGAGGATTAAATTGAATTATTTATTTATCCATTTGGAAGAATCATATTTAGCTGAAAATATTAAAGGGTGAAAAATTCACATTTTTTACTATAAAAGAGTGTAGAGTTATGACGCATTGTCCATTATTATTACATTTTTCCCATTTGCATGAATTAAATTTTGTTGCAAAAAGTTCTAAATTGTATTTTTAATAAATTGTTTTATTAATAATTAGTGTTTATTCTTTAAATCGAATTCCAATGGAAGCGTTGTCATGGAGACCGTAATAAACGATAAATCATGGCCGAGTTATAACACACCATACTTTTTGGACAGCCCGATTGAATAATGATCGATTAATAAAAAATAAATAATAAATGCGAATTAGCTTTGTTTATCCGACTAATATGTGTTATAGTTTTGCACTAGTATTGTCAGTAGAACTAATATTAGACTTAGAACTAGAATCACTCAGGTTTAGACGTCGCGAGAGACGTGGCTAAACCCTAATGTGTCTAGTTCTAGGTCTAATGTTAGTTCTAGTGACAGTCCAAGTGTAAAACTGGAACTAACACGATACCTAGAACTAGAATCTTCGGATTTAGCCGACTATAGAAACGTGCGGCTAAATAGGGGGTTCTAGTTTTACACTAGTACTGTTACTATGTAGAACTAGCACTATACCTAGAACTAGAATCATTCGGGTTTAGCCGTCTTGAGAGACGTACGGCTAAACCCGAATGATTCTAGTTCTAGGTCTAGTGTTAGTTCTAGTGACAGTGTTAGTTCTAGTTATGTCTAGTGTTAACTAGCGCGACAAAAAATGCGAATTAGCTTTGTTTACAGGATAGTAACATAGGTTGTGCACCTACTGTCATAAAGAATATAAACTTTTAATGGGGTTATACAAGTATGGATATTTGCGGTGAAAATGAGATGAGATTTCCCAGAAAAAAAAAATATATAAATAGATATGGATCATCATATTTTTATAAACAAATTGATGGCATCAAGGAGAATACATTTTCTCAAAATCATTTTCATTTCCCAAACTTGCTTGGATAAGAATCAAATAGATATGCGCTACAAAAATTAAATGAAATTTAGCTTTGATTGCTAACCCCATATTGATGATGTGGATGAAATTACCAAATGAAACCCTGTATGAAATGAAAACCCTCTATAACTAATTATTATTGATCGAAAAGCCTATTACTTATATAATTTTCAATTATCGTGTACCATTATGTTACGAAACAGATTCGCGCAGACACGAACGTCATGTTGTAAGAAAAGCACTAAGCCTCTCGGAGAATAAAAAAACAAGAAATATTCTCCAGATGATTTTAAAATATAACAATTTGTTAACAATTTTAGATAATTTAGATACGTTAATTTCAAAGATTTCAGAGAAAATGTAATATATACATTTTTAAATGCGAACGTGTCACTCATCTAACTGCAAATGTAAATAAGGGCACGCTAGTTTCGCGCCTTAATACATAAATAATCATTTATCAATAAAAATACACAACAATCTAACGTTAATATATATAAACTCAAGGTATTGAACTAAAACTAGAAGTAACATTAGACTTAGAACAGTCTCTCAAGACGGCTAAACCCGAATGATTCCAGTTCTAGGTCTAGTGTTAGTTCTAGTGATAGTGATATTGCAAAACTAGAACTAACACTAGACCTAGAACTGGAATCATTCGAGTTTAGTCGCACGTCTCTCAAGATGGCTAAACCCGAATGATTCTAGTTCTACGTCTAGTGTTTGTTCTAGTAACAGCAGCAAAGCAAAACTAGAACTAACACTAGAACTAGAAACATTCGAGTTTAGCCGCACGTCTTATAAGACGGCTAAACCCGAATGATTCTAGTTCTACGTCTAGTGTTAGCTCTAGTGACCGTGTTAATGCAAAACTAGAAATAACACTAGACCTAGATCTAGAAACATTAGGGTTTAGCCTCACGTGTCTCAAGACGGCTAAACCTGAATGATTCTATTTCTACGTCTAGTGTTAGTTCTAGTGACAGTGCTAATGCAAAAGTAGAACTAAAAACATTAACGTTTAGCCCCACGTGTCTCAAGACCAGTGTTGTTAAATACCCGGGTATTTATTTTCAATGGTAGATTTCCTTGATGTATACCCCGGAGTATGTACCAAAGATGGGTATTTAGAGGCATTTATAAAATTTTATTTAAATTGATTTAATGGCAGTTTTGGCAGAGTCGATTATCGATATACCAAACTTCTACAAGAATGCTACAATGACGGTAAAATTGCATGAAAGTGCTGAAGAGAGAGTAGTAAAGTACTGATTGTGAGTAAAACAAGGCGATACACTGTTGAACCCAAATTGTTCATCACAGTCCTGGAGAGTGCATTTAAACAACTGGATTGGACCCAAAAAGGCATAAACATTGATGGCAAATGCCGAAGTAATTTGCGCTACGCGGACGATATAGTTCTTATTTCGGATAGCCTTGGAGAGATTAAACTAATGCTGAACGACTTAAAGGAGATGTGTGCAAGAGTCGGGCTAAATATCTACAAGGAGAAATCAAAATTTATGACAAATCTTGTTCCCAGCTCTAACATCAACATTGGGGATAATAAGATTAAGAGGGTTGACAATTATGTATATCTTGGCTATGAGGTAGCCTCTGCCAGGAGGGTCCAAGTAACGCAAAGATAAATGGAGAGGTCGATCCTGGGTGTAACTCTGAGGGATTACATACGAAATGAAGACCTATGAAGAAGAACTGGCGTAAATGATGTGTTGACCACATCATGTGGCAAAGCTTAAGTGGAACTTGGTGGGTTATGTCGCAAATGAAGAATGAGCAGTGGACAAAACGGTTGCTTGAGTGGATACCGCGAGCGAACAGACGAAGTAGACGTCAAAAGAATCAAAAGAAGACAGCACAGAATAGAATCGAATGGAATAGAACAGGGGAGGTCTATGTCCAACAATGGATGCAGAGGTCTGCTTGATGATAATAATCATAATAACTTTATCTATAAGTACGAACTTGATCTAATCTAAATTACGACAGATTTGTCTGATGATATGTCTTCAACGTCCATTTCATCATCTTCGTCTTCATTTTTTTTTTGGAATCTGATATATTTTCACTGTTTATCGCTTATTGTATCACTTTTATACGCACTGTTTGTGTATTTACCCTGCCGGACCAGGGTATATACCTGGATAAATACCCATTTTAGAAATAGCTACCCGCCAGGTATTTACCCAGCACCCATCACTGGTCAAGACGGTTAAACCTGAATGATTCTACGTCTAACTGTAATATTAGTTTTAGTGACAATACTAGTGCAAACATCTACGCACTGATTTGATGAAAGGACCAAGTTGTTTCGAGGAAATCACCATACAAGCCATAAAAATAGGCAAGCTGGAAAAGTTGATTGATTGTTGCTATGTTGTAGGAAATCTCTCGGCGAACAAAAGAGGAAGAGATTTTCTCCAGATAATTTTAAAATAAAATCAATTTATTAACTATTTTAAACAATTTGGATTAGGTTAATTTCAAAGATATCAGAAAAAATATAATATGAACATTTTTAAATGCAAACATGTCACTCATCTAACTGTAAATGTAAATAAGGGCACTCTAGTTTCGCGCCTTAATACATAAATAATTATTTATCGATTAAAATGTTCTTATTCTGCACCAATTGACACATCTTTAAATAGTGGTTAAAAGTTTAAAACCACAAACTGATTTAATTTGTCGATAAAGTTGTTTAGGTCAATATAACAAGTAATATGAATGTTGTTAAAGAAGTAGAATAAACAGTTCATCCATAAAAAAAAGCGAACAGTAATTTAAATATGCTAATTAGGATGATTATACCGTATTAAACCAGACGTCGTTTCCGCGAACATTTCAAAAGCTGTAATCATTTTAACAGGCTTTTTGTAAGCGCGTTTAAAACCGGGTAGAATCTCTAGAAAGTGGCGGGTTAAATTACGGTGTGTTAAAGTTGGACATAAAAGAATTGAGGTAAAACGAGGAGTATTTATCCAATTATATAAATCTTTTTATCACCAAAATTACCAACAATTACACTAACTAGAGTGAATAAAGTGAGTGACGTAAGTATGTTACACATGGAAATAAATAATTTTCTACATAAAAATGACTTGTAATAAAACCACAATATTTTAATTTTAAACCCTTATCTTAAAACAACCAATAACATATCATTTGAATGATTAAACATTGTAATCTAATAATTGTTTGTACACCACGGTACATTAGCCTGATTAATGATGGCGAACGAAGGTCGTACCACAAATTCTCGCGTATTGTGTTACTCTTGTAAAACGTACTGAGAATATTACAAAATATTTTTTTTACATTTTCTTATTTACACATTTTATTCGTCGTTAATATACGAATTGTGAAAGGTGCCGCAAGTACACTTGTCAACTCGAAAGTGTTATTAAACGAGTAACAAAAATTGAAGAAAATTTATTGTCACCGGGTGAAAGGCGAGAAGAATAAATATTTGCTTGTCACAGAAAGATAATAATATTCGCGACCAACTTCACGATCATTACATCCGATACATCTAAAAAAAGAAGAAAATTATTACCTTTTAACCTTGTCTTTATTCTTGAATCTTCGACTCAATGTAGCAAACGTTGTCCTTAACGGAAATGTATTCTGCTTATTTCGCGTCATCTTCGACTTCTTCTCAACTTTATACATTATTTTAAAATTTTTTCAATAATCCAAACTTGTTAGATAAATTTCTTAAAAATCTGTGACGCAATCGAATTCGAATCGATTTCCAACCGAATTAACATGCAACTTTCGTAAGACGAACTTAATGGTGGGAATATTTAATTAACCATCTAACTGGGAATTCGTGACACATTTGAACTGTTAATCGACGTGAAGGCATTAAAAAAAATAATATACCGGTTTAAAATCGCCGAAAAGAGAAGTAAAAAACGGTTCATTTACGCGCATTACTCGCAAAGCATAGAATTATGACGCGGCGAAAAGAAAAGGATTTTGGCCTTCCCCTTAATTTAATTAATCGGATTATCTTTATGTAAAAATAAAAGAAATAAATAAAAAACAGGTCAACTTTGACCGACCTTTTGTGAGACACCCGTTGACCATCGAATTATAATCGGACCCCACATTAATTCACTGAACAACCTTTGTTTTGATTTACAAGACGACCCTGATTTTTGCACAAACATGTAACTTTAACATTTATTAAAAAGAAACTGGGAAAAAAACATTACGATAATTGATAATACATTAAAACCGCGACATTACGGAGTAATACGGGGAAGGGAGTCCAAAAGTTCGTAATATGAAACATTTTTAATTTGCACTTTAAAGACTCTGAAGATGCACAGCTAAAACAGAAACTTTCTAGTTGTAGTTTTAGTCCAATGAAACATATACAACTAACACTAGCTTTAGAACTAATATTAGACCGAGAACTAGAAACATTCGGGTTTAGTCGTGAGTCTCTTAAGACGACTAAACCTGAATGGTTCTAATTCTAGTGTTAGTTCAATGAAGAATATAATACAATTTAACGCTGAGTGACAGTTAAAACTAGAACTAATACTAGACTTAGAACTAGAATCATTTGGGATTAGCCGCACGTCTATAAAGATGGCTAAACCCGAATGATTCTAGTTGTAGGTCTAGTGTTAGCGGTAGTTTTACACTAGCACTGTTACTATGTAGAACTAACACTAGAACATACCTAGAACTAGAATCATTTGGGTTTAGCCGCACGTCTCTAAAGACGGCTAAACCCGAATGATTCTAGTTCTAGGTATAGTGTCAGTTCTAGTTTTATACTTGCACTGTCACTAGAACTAACATTAGATCTAGAACTAGAAACATTTGGGTTTAGCCGTACGTCTCTTAAGACAGCTAAACCTGAATGGTTCTAGTTCTAGGTCTAGTGTTAGTTCTAGTTTGACACTTGCATTGTCACTAGAACTAATATTAGACCTAGAACTAGAATCATTCGGATTTAGCCGCACGTCTTTAAAGGCGGCTAGTGCTAGCTAACGCTAAACCTAGAAACATTAGGGTTTAGCCGTGAGTCTTAAGACTTCTAAACCTAAATGTTTCTAGTTCTAGTTTCGAGGTTCGTTATACAGGGGGTGATTTATTAGCTCACCATTAAACTTTGACATATGATAGCTAATCCAATTACCAAAAAAAAATGTTAATGAACATATGTCCTATTTTAATTATTTACGAAATTATAACACTTTGGGCCGGTTGTACCACCTCCCGATAAACTATCTAACGGATAATTACCATGGATACAGCGGTTTTAAGCGCTCTCATTGGCTAAGGGCCGGTTGTACCAACTCCCGATAAATTTATCCGATAGATAAATTGGCGCACTTAGGGCCGGTTGTACCAAGTCCCGATAAATTTATCCGATAGATAAATTGGCGCACTTAGGGCCGGTTGTACCAACTCCCGATAAATTTATCCGATAGATAAATTGGCGCACTTAGCCAATGAGAGCGCTTAAAACCGCTGTATCCATGGTAATTATCCGTTAGATAGTTTATCGGGAGGTGGTACAACCGGCCCTTAGGCTCGTTACTACCATCTTCTGGTTAAACTATCTAAGGGATTAATACCACGGTTACGGCTATTTTACGCGGTCTGATTGGTTAGTAGATGGGTTTATCTATAAGATAAATTTAACTAAAAGATGGTAGTAATGGACCTTAGCCAATGAGAGCGCTTAAAACCGCTGTATCCATGGTAATTATCCGTTAGATAGTTTATCGGGAGGTGGTACAACCGGCCCTAAGTGCGCCAATTTATCTATCGGATAAATTTATCGGGAGTTGGTACAACCGGCCCTTTAAGTATTAATTTTTATATCATAATTAACTGCATCATTTTTTTTAAAACACATAAATATTACAAATGTTGTTCAAAATAGTCTCCTTCTGCTAGAATACATGCTTCACAACGACGATTTCTTATTTCAGTAGCAGCCATTTGTATTCTGTTTAATAACTGTTCACGTGTGTTAATTTCCACTTGATACACAATTTGTTTCATTTGACCGCATAAGTAGAAATCCAATGGATTAAGGTCGGAGGATCTAGGTGCCCAAGCAAATGGACCATTATTACCAATCCACTTGTTTGGAAAATATTGGTTTAACCATTCGACAACTACTCTTCCGCGATGAGGTGGGACACCATTGTGCTGGTACTACATATTTTGAATTACATTAAGAGGTATATCTTCAAGTAACTCAAAAAGTGTATTATTCAAAAAGAATCTGTAATTTACAGCGTTCAAACGTCCATCAAGTACATGCAAACCTAGTAAATTGTTGTTGAATATTCCACCACAAACGTAGATGCTGAAACGTTGTTGAAATTTCCTTGGTCTAATCGCAAGCGGATTTTGTAATGCCCAGATATGTTCATTATGGTAATTATTTATACCATCTCGTGTAAAACATGTTTCATCTGTCCATAGAACATTTGAAATGAAGTCATTGTTTTGGACATGTTGCCGCAATAACCATTCACAAAATGCTAACCGTTGCTGATTATCTCCAGAGCTTGAAGGATTATCAATGACAGCATTAATTACAGCTTCTTCGTCCTCTACATTAACTACATGCGGTCGAATAGCTTTTGCTGGAGCAGGTTTACCCGTTTCTCGAAGTCTTCTAAAAGAATCGCTAAAAACTGAATATGGCAAATGACACTGTGGAAATCTTTCTTGATATTCTCGTACTGATTGTCGAGCATTTCCATTGCAAAAACCATATTAAAACCAAAATTATATCAACATACTCTTCAGTGCTATAAGCGTACATTTTAACTATTAATACTGACTATTAATAAATTCGCTGCAGAAAACTTTAAAGTGTTATAATTTCGTAAATAATTGAAATAGGACATATGTTCATTAAAATTTTTGTTTGGTAATTGGATTAGCTATCATATGTTAAAGTTTGATGGTGAACTAATAAATCACCCTGTATAGAGGTATTACTGTTCTAATATTTCATTCAATAAAAATATACAACAATCTAGCGCTGAATAACATTTAAAACTAGACATCCTTGATTTATACATCATATAGATAATAACTCGGGGAATACCCTGAGTTGGATTCTATCGAGATTTTTAGATAATTCATAATTTTTATAGCACGATTAAAACTTCTTAATAAAATAAATAACATTAAAAAACTATTAAGTTAAAAAAAATCATTAAAAACCTTTTTTTGTTTGAATATTATCCAATTACAGTTGCAATTAAAGTTAACGATTGTTTGACAGGATAAATATTGTTTGGCATGACTCAATAATTACGTTCTCGACGGTAGTTGTAATTATCTTCGAGATCTTATGCAGCGTTGAGAGAGTTGAAAAATATTGGTAATTTCGAAATTCGATTTGCCCGTGCTCACCGACGACGACCTATTTGGTTGAAGAGAATTTTCCAGCGACGACGACGCGTTCGATCAACCCAACTCTCAACTCGCGTAATCGATTCCGTCGCTACATAACTTCCGGTCGGTGGAAAATGGATTTCCCGCCCGGCTGCCGTATCGTTTTCATCCAATCAACTTCCACTTCACCTCAAAAACCGCAACAGAAATAGAGTTTTTAACAAACTTAAAAGTTTCGCATTACTTAAAGTGTTCCTACAGAGTGTTTACTTTTTTTGAGGAAACTTTCAAAATTAGTTAGACAAACTTTTGAAAATATTTTGCAATCTAGCTTCGAATAATTTATTAATGAGATTAAAAATTATAAAATATTTATTTTTTTATTAACTGTGTGTATTTCACGTAAGAATAAACTGTATATAAACTGTATTTTAAATGTTATTCAGTTTTTATTGAATGAAAAATTAGAACAGTAAAACCTCGAAACTAGATCTAGAAACATTCAGGTTTAGAAGTCTTAAGAGACTCACGCTAAATCCGAATGTTTCTAGTTCTAGGTCTTGTGTTAGTTCTAGTGACAGTGCTAGGTAGCGCCAGTTAGCACTAGACATCACTATGTTGCATATTTTTATTGAACTAAAACTAGAACTAACACAAGACCTACAACTAAAATCATTCGGGTTTAACCGTCTTGAGAAACGTGCGGCTAAATCCGACTGATTCTAGTTCTAGGTCTAATGTTAGTTCTAGTGACAGTGCAAATGTAAAACTAGAACTAACACTATACCTAGAACTAGAATCATTCGGGTTTAGCCGTCTTTAGAGACGTGCGGCTAAACCCAAATGATTCTAGTTCTAGGTCTAATGTTAGTTCTAGTGACAGTGCAAGTATAAAACTAGAACTAACACTAGACCTAGAACTAGAAACATTCGGGTTTAGCCGTCTTGAGAGACGTGCGGCTAAATCCGAATGATTCTAGTTCTAGGTCTAACCTTAATTCTAGTGACTGTGCAAGTGTAAAATTATAACTAACACTATACCTAGAACTAGAAACATTCGGGTTTAGCCGTCTTTAGAGACGTGCGGCTAAACCCAAATGATTCTAGTTCTAGGTATAGTGTTAGTTCTACATAGTAATAGTGTTAGTGTAAAACTAGAACTAATATTAGACCTAAAACTAGAAACTTTCGAGTTTAGCCGTCTTGAGAGACGTGCGGCTAAAGCCGAATGATTCTAGTTTTAGGTCTAATGTTAGTTCTAGTGACAGTGCAAGTGTAAAACTAGAACTAACACTAAACCTAGAACTAGAAAGATTCGGGTTTAGCCGTCTAGAGAGACGTGCGGCTAAATCCCAATGATTCTAGTTCTAGGTCTAATGTTAATTCTAGTGACAATGCAAGTGTAAAACTAGAACTAACACTAGACCTAGAACTAGAAACATTCGGGTTTAGCCATCTTTAGAGACGTGCGGCTAAACCCAAATGATTCTAGTTTTAGGTCTAATGTTAGTTCTAGTGACAGTGCAAGTGTAAAACTAGAACTAACACTAGACCTAGAACTAGAAAGTTTCGGGTTTAGCCGTGCGTCTGAGGACGCACGGCTAAACTCTAAACTTTCTAGTTCTAGGTCTAGTTCTAGTTTTAATTGTAATTCAGCGCTAGATTGGTGTGTATTTTTATTGGACTAAAAATGTAACTAATAATAGACCTAGAACTAGAAAGATTCGGGTCTTAAGAAACTCTTTTTAAGAGTTAATTTTCTTACAGATAAACTTTTCAAAGCACCAAATTTCACGTTAACCACCTTCTTTTAATATTTTCTACAGGAAAGACTGTTAATTTACACTTTTACAGCATAAATAATGGCGATAAGTAGATAAACATGCCTGAAAGTATATCGATATAGAAATTCACTAAATTGGAATTTAAAACTTTTGTTACATTGAGAACTTGTGAGAACGCAGTGTATATTTTGAAATTATTGTATGTCTTTGGTACCACAACTACAAACTATATCTTATGGTTATTGCTTCAAAGAAAAGTGAGATATTGATCATAAAACGAATTTAATGCATTTAGTTTATCCATCTATTTAAATCGAGGAAATTAATAAATAATGAAAGACATAAAAGTTAGATTGGGATTTGTTTTGAGTCGATTGCATCAATATTTCTTGAAATAAATCAAGAATAACAGACTTATACACGTGTTCTATTCTGGTCGTACTCGTATAAAATTGGAAGATCTTAATTTAAACGGAAGCCAAAATAAAATCCCTAAGGTTTCACAAAGATCTGAACACGATAAGGGTTGCACCCATACAAATAAAAGAGATCTTGGAATCCATTTATTCATATCACAAGAATTTATTTCAAACAAAATCATTTAAATAATTTTACTATAAAATTTCTTCATTCAGATTATTGAGTCATCAAAATGATTTGAAATAATTCTTATTAATCATTGATTAGTATCATAAAAAAATCGTTTTTAAATTCTTCAAAATTTCCCAAAATTTTTGTGGGATTACTTTTTTCTCTTTTTTAATAAGTTTTGTTTAGAAATCCCGCCCGGATTTCTCTTGGGCCATTTTTTTTTTGTTAAAAGCAAACCAAACAAAACGATCGATAAATCAAAATATCCGTTCCGCACGTCCATATAGAAAACTGAGCATAAATCAACCGTCCAAGCCGTGTAAATCAAAATCGCGGCTTTCTGTTTTATCATAACTCGACGACCTATCGTCGATTGATTTTTCTCTCTCTTGTATTACGAGCGAAATTCGAATACGATTTATGTCACAGACCTTTTTAGAACGACAACGAAAAAGGTAATCACCAAAAAAAAAATCTATTGATTTTTTTTTACATATTATTTCACAAAATTTAAACACTTTAAAAACGTTTTACACCGAGCACTGATACATTTACAACTCACTACCGTCACTAACGGCGAGCTCTTTACTACTGAACGGCATCGACTTGGATTTTCCTACTACTACCCAGAGCTTGCAGACTTACAGTCAATGTTTGTATAGATACAATGCGCAAACAAAAGTTTATTTATTCAAAAAATTAAAATGTTTAAATAAAAATTTATAATTTGTTAAAAATAATTCCTTTTTTTAGTTTACATTTTTTTAACATCACTATTTAACCTCCAATCTAAAATGTGTTACAAGTTCATTTTAAACAGGTAAAGTCTTTCGTCCTTCTTTCACTTCTCTTCCCGTTCAGCGTTCACTTAAATTTTTTTTTAAATCCACATTTTTTACTTCTTTGAAGGGTACGCTATGTCTACTAAAAACCTCCCTTTTTCTTTAGGGATTAGAAACGGATGGGGAGGTTTGTAAATGAGGTGGGGTTGATGGCGTGTCTGCCTGGTCGTCGCAAGAACAGTTTACACAGGCCCAAAAAGATTAATGTTCGTTTCGCACGATATGCCCCGTTTTCCATTTATTCTTTATTCATTTTACCCGTGGACTCTTAAATTTGTCGCGACTAACGTTCACTTTGCATACAATCATCGCATACAATGTCGGTGCCTTTCGGTAAATTTTGCTGCGACGACCTTCGGAGGTTGTTGTCACGATTGAAATGGGGCCACCGGCGACGATGAATGGAATTGTTGAAGTATTTTTCTTTTTTTCTTTAAGATCAATTCAAAGCGAAAATAACGATTTTTTGAGCAAAAATTTAATGATTTAGTTTATTCGCCTCATTAACATAGGTATTCTAAGTGTCAGTAAAGAAAATTTATTCGATTTTACTGTTATTTACTAACCAAGTAGGTTTGATCAATATCAGAGAGCTCTAAAATTTAAAGAATGTGATTGAATTAGTTCTCATTCAATATACAGTAAAACCTAGATGTAACTGACTAATATGGGGTAGGAAATGTCAGTTATAGTCAAAAGTGGATTACAACTAACATAATTTTTGAAGAAACAGCCCCCTCCTGAATGACTTTCCTATTTCGTAGTCACCATATTTATCAACATACAACACAAAAGCATTTATTGCTGCAATGTCAATAAAATTGAAAAATAAAACCAACAGCCATCGTTTTGTATTACGATGGTAGGAATATTCCTTGACCGTTTTATCTACTGTATCAACCGTGCCTTTGTGATTATTGTAGTCGAGAATAACTTGAGGCTTATAGGCTGTCTGTTCACCTGACACATTCAGTTCAGAATGTTGTGTGCTTAGCAATTGAACACTTCTATTCTTCTTTGGTACGTAAGAAACTAGAATTGCATCTTTAGAGTACAGGATTTCACTAAAATCCTCTGGATGGATTTTTGAGGGAATAAATTCCTTTGCGATTTTCTCTTATTGTTCCTGTTACAGTTTTGTTTTGGTCTAGAAGCTTCTGTGATTGCTGCAGCGATGTAAAGAAATTATCAGTAGTTACGCCATATCCATTGCTTAATCCGTCAACTAAATCTAAAACGACTCTTTTACCTAAAAAAATGCAAATAATTACATAGTCTTAGCTACTTGTAAGTATACACGGTGTTCAAAAAATCACATTCATGTTTATACCCTGCTCTTTTCTGGTGGATTGTTTATCATTCCTGTGTACACTTGTAGATTCCAGCAATATGAATTTGTTGAATCGCACAGGGCCAAAACTTTGACAACATACTTATGAGGTTGAGATTTTATATACAGGGTGATTTATTAGCTCACCATCAAACATTGACATATGATAGCTAATTACTAAGTAACACTAAGTTTTTATTTTAATATCATAATTAACTGCAACATTTTTTTTAAAACACATAAATATTACAAATATTGTTCAAAATAGCCTCCTTCTGCTAGAATACATGCTTCACAACGTCGAATTAAAGAGATCTTCAGCCGAATTAAAATCTGGTTGAGTTCTTATTTCAGTAGCAGCCATTTGTATTCTGTTTAATAATTACTGTTCTCGTGTGTTAATTTCCACTTGATACACAATTTGTTTCATTTGACACTATACGTAGAAATCCAATGGATTAAGGTCGGGGGATCTAGGAGGCCAAGCAAATAGACCATTATTACCAATCCACTTGTTTGGAAAATATTATTACAACTATTCTTCCGCGATGAGGTGGGGCACCATCCTGCTGGTACCATATGTTTTAAATTACATTAAGAGGTATATCTTCAAGTAAATCAAAAAGTGTATTGTTCAAAAAAATCTAATTTACAGCGTTAAAAACGTCCATCAAGTACATGCAAACCTATATAAATCGTTGTTAAATATTCCACCCCAAACGTTGATGCTGAAACGTTGTTGAAATGTCCTTGGTCTAATCGCATGCGGGTTCTGTAATGCCCAGATATGTTCATTATGGTAATTATTTATACCATATATTGAAATGAAGTCATTATTTTGGGCATGTTACTGCAATAACCATTCACAAAATGCTAACCGTTGCTGATTATCTTCTGGCTGTAGAGCTTGAACATTGGATACATTGGAAAATTTTATTAACTATCATATGTCAGAGTTTGATGGTGAGCTAATAAATCACCCTATATACTCTATACGGATACCTTCCTCTAAAAGGTACAAGCTACTCATCGATACAAACTCCAGCATTAGAAATGTAGGATTTTTACAGTTTGAAGCAAAAATGTCATGAATATGACGAATAGCTGCCAATTTATCAACTTCACGTCTATCTGGTCGGGTTGCTAAATCGTCAAATATTTAGTATGAACCTAAGTAAAGATTTCATTCTGTTTCGAGACATTGTGGAACAAAAAATTGGTTCTTGAAATGATGGATATTTAGTACTTCATAATTCCAATCTTGGTCATGGTTTGCTTTGAAGGAGAAAGAAAGCATTTATTTCTACCATGTCAAGGGGTTTCTTGAATGACGACATCCATAATTTCGCGAAGGATATTTCTAGAGGATCGTCTACTCAACCTAGGTATGATTTTGTTCCATATTATACCATCTTACTTGAAAAGTAGTACTTGTGTTATCATTATCCTCAGCTGAATCACTTAAATTTGAACTTTCATGATCCGATGGATCATCTTCCAACACTTCATTTTCGTTTTCTGATACATTTTATAGACTCTAACTCTGGCATGGTAAGATATTTTCGTGCCATTACAAGACTGTCACTGACTGAGACAAACTTGCATCTAAATTGAGATTATAGCTTTGTTCGTTGGGACTGCACTACTCTGCACGACATGGCACTCGTATGACGTCATAGTGCAAGTAAGTTCAATGTCATGTCAACTTAGTGCAGGTCAGAAAAGTGTATAAACCGTGGTCGCAACGAACAGATTTTTATCAAAAAAAGTGTATAATATGTTGAGGTTATGTTAATGTCAAAAAAATATAACTTTATAATAATGATTTTCTCTTTTTATAATAATTTTATTACAACTTCACCAACAGCTTTAATTTTATCTTCTGCAGAGTTCGAGAAGAATTTGGCCTTAACAATGACGGGCTGATTTGGAATTTTTCCTTTGCCTAATAATTTATAATAACCCTAAAAAAAGAAACAAATTAATATCTTATTTATAGTCTGTTGTCCATTTATCTATCTACTATTTCGTCCATTTTCTACTGCCTCTACTGGGGTTTAATGTACTGTGTTCTCTAATACAACAAATATTAATTATTATAAGGTTTTATTTCTTAATATTTAATATGAATATTAATTATTACAAAACACGTTTTCAAATATTCCGCCATTTTCGTTACACTGAATTACACTGCACTTAATCGAAAGCAAGTGCAACAAATCTGCACTAACTTGCACCGGCTGCACGAAGTTGCACTACGCATGGCCCAACGAACAGTATGAGTGCAGCTGCACTAAACTGCACTATCCCCAACGAACACACAACATCTGCACTAAACTGCTTAGTGCAAGTGAGTGCAAGTAGTGCAGTCCCAACGAACAAAGCTTATGTCAACACATTTAGCGCGCGGATTTCAAAAATAATCTTAAATTATCATTGTACCCAAGTAGTCAAAACATATTTTTTGACAAATCTAGTTGCTCGATCAAGGTAAAAATAAAGTACATACTCATTTAAACATACCAGAGATTCTAAAGGAAGATTTATAGTATGATTGCCCTTTAGAAATACTTCAATTAATATTGGTGATTCTTATACAATGGCAGAAAAGGTGTTACTTCGTAAGGAATCTCGTTTTCTAAAAAATCCAAACTTTCAATATCAATAGTCTAAATACATGGAGTATCTATCGCTCGGTCATATGATCGAATTTTTAGAAGAAATCTCTTCAGTAGGCCAACATTTTGTTCTTCCTCATCATGGAATGATAAAATTGCTGCTGATATTGAATTGCCATTTAAGCAGATTTTATGTAGCGATAATCCATCTGATCCAATAAAAATCTGTCAATTGTGCACTCTAGAAGAACACTCTAAAACTTTAATATTTGGGTACGACATTATTTTAAATGATATTTATATAGACGACATTTTATCGGGTGCTAATGGTACAATGCATGCTAGAGAAAAAATTCAACAATTAAACAAGATTCTTATGGCGTGCGGTTTTTTTGCCAAGAAATGGTCATCTAATTCATAAGAAATAATTAGCTCGCTACCTGAAGAAAATATTGCAACTTCTGATTCATGATCCTTTGAAAATAATTTGATATATCCAACCTTAGGCCTAATATCTAAAAGTAATGATGATAGTTTCATTTTCTGTGGAAAAACATTTTGATTGGCAACATTCGGGTTTAGCCGTCTTGAGAGACGTGCGGCTAAACCCGAATGTTTCTAGTTCTACATCTAGTGTTAGTTCTAGTTTTGCACTAGTATTGTCACTAGAACTAACATTAGACTTAGAACTAGAATCATTCTGGTTTAGATGTCTTGAAAGACGTGGGGCTAAACCCTAATGTTTTTAGTGTTAGTTCAACTTAGTTCAATAAAAGTATACAAAAAGTACCTTGTTAACGTAATAACCTTGATACTTGAAAAACTATTTAAATAAGATTGTTAAAACATTGCACTTGATAATATTTTCGATATGATTCACTCCAAACAAATTTTTTATAGTTGAGTAACAAAATTTTCCTTAACGACTTACTTTTAACACTTTTCCAATTCTTTTCTAGTTTCGTTTTATACTTTCTTTATCAATTTAGAAAAGCTACAATGTTTGTCAAGAGAAATAAACTAATCGTTCACGTCGTTGCATAAAACATGAAAGAAAATCTCCAACTCTAATTACACAGATGTCGTGCCGGCGTCGCCGCCATCGCTCGGTAAATACAAAAAGGACCATTATGCAAAGTGAAAATTTCGCCTTATACGGGAAAATCGGACCCTAACCTCGTTCGCGGACTCTTTTAAATTAGTATAAACGAGAAATAAAATTTTCGACGCTCTTTCGAGACGCGCGCTCTAGAGAATAAACGGTCCTTTTAAACTAAAAACCACGTAAATGGCGGTTTGCTTTCTATACTGGCCGATTAAAACTAATGACACCGTCACGTTCGCTACGATTCTCTTCTCTTATGGAAGACTTCTTGAACGTCGCCGTTTCGCTTTACACTTTGAAGACGATATTTTGACATACTTCCTGGTTTAAAAAGACTTTTTTTTAAGAGGTGCTTAAAAAAGCGTTTTTATGTAAGACTCTTGGAAAAAAGGAAAAAGCTTTAAAAGGTTTTTAAAAAGCTGAGATTTTTTTATTTTAACCGCTACAAATGTATTAAATTTCGCTCGTATTAATCCTATCGTTTGTAACACGGTTGAAAACAATCTATTTACTGTTGAGCCGTTGCCCAGAGGCTCTACCCGAGTTCATTCATTAGACTAATAGCAATTAATATGTCTGCCACGCCTCAGGCCGCCCATAGAATGTTCGTTTGGCTTATTTTCCATCTAAGGACAGAGAGTAGAAACTCGACAGCGACTGCATCCGGGAAGTTTGCACGCGTTTGAAACTTTGAAAAACCTCACCAAACGACGTTTTGCAACAAATCTCACTTTATATCACTACTATTTACTATCCTCTTTAATGTCGATAAGAAAATAAAAAAAGATTACGTGCAAGTACTATAAAGCGTAATGAAGATATTAAACATTGCTTAAGAAAGTCTCTAGGCACTCACTGACGTATAGAAATTGTGGTTGTGGTAAAATTATATTCTTGGTTTAACCTAAATTGGTTGATTTAATATTTTGTGGTGTAATATGAAAGATTACTATTAATATTCAATTGAATGAGGGTTCATTTTCAAGGTCGATGTTGTTAAATTGAAAATTATTGATTTTATTGTGGTTATTAATATAAGATGTTTTTAATTGAAAAACTAAGTTGCTAAATCTAATTGCCTAGCATTCAACTTTATAAAATGTTATACTTAAAATTCAATATCTTCAAGTAGGCCACATAAATTCTGAGTGATAAAAACGGATTAAGATCACCATAGAAGAAATTTGAAATTAGGCGATCCTGGAGGTCATCGTATATCCATATTTCTGCTGACTTCGAGAATGAACTCTCAGAACAGTGATTGTTATTCTTGCTGTGTGGTTACTCGCAACATCTCATCAACATACACGATAATTCTTTTTAAAGAGAATCATTTACATATCTACTAAGATGAAAATGAACTTCATTTACAGCTATAACATTTTCTCGCGAACTCGAATACCAACGAGTCGATGCCTGGACTATTTGAGTTACTGTGCGATAGGAAAGTTCGAGAGCAGTGCCATGGCGACAAGCAGATCTTTGAGGGCTTATCTCGATCGCTACTTGGACAGCTTCCACGTTCTTGTTTGACTTCATCTCTTTCTCGTGTATAACTTGTTATTTCAAAGTTGTCATCTCAATTCATAATGTCATAATTGTGTTTATAATTTCATTTAAGTTTGGAATCTTCAATATCTTTCAACGCTTACTATTAGCCTTACCATCGCCGTATTATTAGTTTTTTTTACGAAAATTGCCTTGGATAGCTTTGCTAGATTAGAAGCGACTATAACTTATAATTTTCTTTCAAGCTATATTTTAAATTACCAAACTTTATTGTGAACCACTTAAAACAAAATAAGAATATTAATGATGTGCAAAAAAGCACATGGTCCACACTCCCACATAACGAGGTTATATCAGAATGAAAAAAATAATAATAAATAGACAAATCGCATATAGAACGGTTCGGTTTAGATTCCCACGACCTTTCAAAGATGTTGCTCTACATTTTACATCGTGCCGATGCTTAGTAAACGCATCCGTCCTGTTTTAATAAACATTAACCTATAAACATAACTAATATGAATAATTATTTGGAAAAAAGTTCGATGTACATAGTTAAAAAGGTCAGTATTTAAATAATAAGACTTGAAGACGATGACTTAGTAATCAGAAAAAAGTGGGAAAAGAAGGTTGCGTAACTTAAGATCCGAAGACCTTGACTCGAAATTTATGAGTGGTTGGGCAGTGAGTCAATGAGTTATGATTCAGCAAACGCACGCGGATAAAAAATAACAATAATAATAAAGATTCTGATAAGAAATTGTTCAAAAATGTAAACTGATATTTTTACACTAAATAAACATCAATATTTTATGATAACCCAGTTTATTTTTAGTTACTTACTTCATTAAAACGAACGTATTAATTTCAATCACTTCCGGTTGATAAAAGTAGTAACCCGCCCACAGTTATTAAACAAAAATAACATTTTCTCTAATCGTGTTATAACATGAAATTGTTAATTAATTTTAAATAAATCAAGAACCACACCGTTTAACTATAAAACAGCCTCGGGAGAGTTGTTATAAAATACTCTTCGCGACCAACGCGACAGTTTTGAAGTTCTTACGAAGACTGCCTCCGCGCGTTCGTTTAAATTGTTATTCCATGGGTGTCCGTGTCTTTCATTCAAGCCGAACCGTCATTCCATTCTTACTGCATTGTGTGCTAATACGCGCATCATACTAAAACGCGAAGCGACCACTTTAATCGTACCTCCAGATCGTTCCGAATAAAAAAACAACGACAATAAAATCAACCGAAGAACAACAGAATGTTAAAACCTTAAAATCCGTTACAAGCATTTTTCAAACCATCTCACATTTTAAATGATTTGATCTCTCGATTGAATACCCGTTGAAGAGGAAATTTCAGAAATGTACTTACCGCGTTATATCTTCTTGGCTGACTGCCCTCGGTGTTGAAGGTGCTAAAGCCAAAGAAGAGGAATGATGACTTTCTGGGTAAACGTGAGATCCTTTTGTTGCTGAAAATTTATATAAATGTTTTATTTAATCAACATAAAATTTTTCTTTTATTGATTTACATAATTGTGGTGAGTAAGAAGGTTCTGGGGTGACCGGCATCATAAAGGCACTGTCTGGTTTCGCGACGATCAGCACCACCCTATCTTGGGTTGTCTTTAACGTCGCCACCGCGTCTTCGTGAGTGACGTTTTCCAAATTTGTCTCTCCTCGCTGTAACAAAAAATAGAAACAAATTGATTAAAGCAAAAAAAAAAAAACTTGGAACAAGCTCGGTGTTTACACCACGGTAAAACCAAGTCGTAAATTGACGTAAATTTACGGCAGTTGCTTACAACGTTTTTATAAAGCTGAAGCGAACTTTTACAAAGTTTTACTCCAATAGGTTTTATGAATTTACACTATAAAAACGAAAAGAAATTATATTTTCATCGTTATTGTTATTTGACAAACACAAAAATGTATTACGAAAAATTAAAATTAAATTACTTTGTAAAGCTTTAAAAGTTTTAATTATGTTTTCATAAAGTAAAAAGTTGAAAGCTTGCATTACAAACTAAAAAAGTTTAATAAAACTTAACTTTTCCAATCCTTTAATAAAATAGTTTTACAATTTAAAATAAACTTACAGCACTATCCCTAACTCCGACCAATTTATCTCCAACAGCCAATCGTCCGTCCACTTGGGCAGCACCCCCTTCCATGACCTTAGTAACATAGATTCCATTGTCTCCGGGAATATGTTGGTTTCCGATCCCTCCGGCTATGCTAAATCCTAAACCCTTGTTTCCCTTCACCAGCTCAATTTCGAGAACGCGTAAATTTCTTGATTTCCTCCTACGAACCCACTACAAGAAGAAAAAGGATTGAATTAAAAATTTGAAATAATTATTAAGTTTTTTATTAAAAACCTTTCCAATAATCACCACCCCTTCAATAGCAAAATCATAACTTTGACTAAATTTAACAATTTTCTTTGAAATACCCGGAGAATAAAAGACGTACATCTTTTAAAGAGTCCCAAACACAACTAAACAATGGGTTTCAAGAAAACCGACTGCAACAATGTCGCAAAGCGCCGTGTTTGATTTACGTTAACCGCAGTATCTCGCGTGATGATATTATGAAAGATAACGGGAAACGTAAACGAAACGATGAGCGATTAAAACTTTGAATATTGATTGAATTAAAATTTAAAATCTCACCAATCGAACGGAGTTTCCGGCTTTTTTCAAGGCATCGACGGCGGCCGCATGGGGTACATTCACCACCGAGACTTCATTGACTTGGAGAATGGAGTCATTCACTTTAAGGCGACCGTCGGTGGAGGCAGCGCCGCCAGCTATAAGTTTTGTGATGTAAATCGCCGTGTCGTCGCCGATGTGAGGGTTGTCGGTTCCGCCGGCGATACTAAATCCCAAACCGGCGGTTCCACGTTCCAACATAATTTCTTCATCCTCCCAATCATCATCCCCATTCACCTAAAATAAAAAAGAAATCAAATTAATCAAGAAAATAGTAAAGTTAAGTAATGATTCTTAACATAAAGTAAATTAACTATTGGATTAATTTAACACGAATTGGTTAATAAATAAATATCATCAGTTGAAAATATGAGATGAAGCATCCGGTCCGTGAGAACATCTATCTTGCAGAACTTATTCAACAAGATGTGATAATGATTACTGGTGTGAAGTTATCCATAAATCCCAGCAATAAACTTAAAACATTAATAATTCCGTAACCAATACGATTTGGGTAACCAAATTTCACACACAGGTCACTCTTACCCTCAAGAACAGCTAACCACCCCCATTTGGTAAAAAAAAAATTTTTCAACCCTCACCCCCGAAAAAGGGATGTTTTCGCCCTGATGGGCACCTTCGAATTAAACGAAATTTTACCACATAATAGAACACACTTCTAAGTATTTTTATCAATTTTCAAAACACCGTAAGCCCTAACGGTTTTCGAGAAAAAAAATCAGTATTATAAACCGCGGATGGGACTTTAGGGGTGAATTTGACCCCGTTGAGCACCTTCAAAATTGATGAAATTTTAGGATGATTTAGAGGATGCCTTTAGCAATTGAAATCAACCATCCAAACACCGTAAGGTATAACGGTTTCCGAGAAAAAAAATGTGTTATTAGACACTATAGGTACACAGCCCGGCGCGGACTTTGGGGGTGAATTTGACCCAGTTGGGCACCTCCAAAATTGACGAAATTTTAGGATGATTTAGAGGATGCTTTTAGCGATTGAAATCAACCATCCAAACACCGTAAGGTATTACGGTTTCCGAGAAAAAAAAAGTGTTATTAGACACTATAGGTATACAGCGCGGCGCGGACTTTGGGGGTGAATTTGACCCCGTTGGGCACCTCCAAAATTGACGAAATTTTAGGATGATTTAGAGGATGGCTTTAGCAATTGATATCAACCATCCAAACACCGTAATGTATTACGGTTTCCGAGAAAAAAAATGTGTTATTAGACACTATAGGTATACAGCGCGGCGCGGACTTTGGGGGTGAATTTGACCCCGTTGGGCACCTCCAAAATTGACGAAATTTTAGGATGATTTAGAGGATGCCTTTAGCGATTGAAATCAACCATCCAAACACCGTAATGTATTACGGTTTCCGAGAAAAAAAAAGTGTTACTAGACACTATAGGTATACAGCGCGGCGCGGACTTTGGGGGTGAAATTGACCCCGTTGGGCACCTCCAAAATTGACGAAATTTTAGGATGATTTAGAGGATGCCTTTAGCGATTGAAATCAACCATCCAAACACCGTAATGTATTACGGTTTCCGAGAAAAAAAATGTGTTATTAGACACTATAGGTATACAGCGCGGCGCGGACTTTGGGGGTGAATTTGACCCCGTTGGGCACCTCCAAAATTGACGAAATTTTAGGATGATTTAGAGGATGGCTTTAGCAATTGATATCAACCATCCAAACACCGTAATGTATTACGGTTTCCGAGAAAAAAAATGTGTTACTAGACACTATAGGTACAGATCGCGGCGCGGACTTTGGGGGTGAATTTGACCCCGTTGGGCACCTCCAAAATTGACGAAATTTTAGGATGATTTAGAGGATGCCTTTAGCGATTGAAATCAACCATCCAAACACCGTAATGTATTACGGTTTCCGAGAAAAAAAATGTGTTATTAGACACTATAGGTATACAGCGCGGCGCGGACTTTGGGGGTGAATTTGACCCCGTTGGGCACCTCCAAAATTGACGAAATTTTAGGATGATTTAGAGGATGGCTTTAGCAATTGATATCAACCATCCAAACACCGTAATGTATTACGGTTTCCGAGAAAAAAAATGTGTTATTAGACACTATAGGTATACAGCGCGGCGCGGACTTTGGGGGTGAATTTGACCCCGTTGGGCACCTCCAAAATTGACGAAATTTTAGGATGATTTAGAGGATGCCTTTAGCGATTGAAATCAACCATCCAAACACCGTAATGTATTACGGTTTCCGAGAAAAAAAAAGTGTTACTAGACACTATAGGTATACAGCGCGGCGCGGACTTTGGGGGTGAAATTGACCCCGTTGGGCACCTCCAAAATTGACGAAATTTTAGGATGATTTAGAGGATGCCTTTAGCGATTGAAATCAACCATCCAAACACCGTAATGTATTACGGTTTCCGAGAAAAAAAATGTGTTATTAGACACTATAGGTATACAGCGCGGCGCGGACTTTGGGGGTGAATTTGACCCCGTTGGGCACCTCCAAAATTGACGAAATTTTAGGATGATTTAGAGGATGGCTTTAGCAATTGATATCAACCATCCAAACACCGTAATGTATTACGGTTTCCGAGAAAAAAAATGTGTTACTAGACACTATAGGTACAGATCGCGGCGCGGACTTTGGGGGTGAATTTGACCCCGTTGGGCACCTCCAAAATTGACGAAATTTTAGGATGATTTAGAGGATGCCTTTAGCGATTGAAATCAACCATCCAAACACCGTAATGTATTACGGTTTCCGAGAAAAAAAATGTGTTACTAGACACTATAGGTACAGATCGCGGCGCGGACTTTGGGGGTGAATTTGACCCCGTTGGGCACCTCCAAAATTGACGAAATTTTAGGATGATTTAGAGGATGCCTTTAGCGATTGAAATCAACCATCCAAACACCGTAATGTATTACGGTTTCCGAGAAAAAAAAATGTGTTATTAGACACTATAGGTACACAGCGCGGCGCGGACTTTGGGGGTGAATTTGACCCTGTTGGGCACCTCCAAAATTGATGAAATTTTAGGATGATTTGAAGGCGGACTTTTGATAGAAAAAAAACTTTTGATAGAGAAAGAAATTTATTATATTAATGGTCTGTTTTACTTATAATTAAATTGTGTAATGGATTGAGAATATGATTATAATTACTTGCTACCGCGTTCCAGACCGTTTCCAACCCTTGTTCATTTAAGTAAATGCCATCCCTGTGTAGAAATTTGTATTAAATACATAAGAAAAGAAACATTTTTACGTTTTGTTACCCTTCCATCATGGTTCTGTTAACAATTGCTTCAATGTCGGTACAATTGATTTGCTTTTCAGCACAAAACCGTCGAATGTAATGATTGATTTCCTATAAAGGCATGGAGAGTATTTATTTATAGCATGACAGAGAAGTTATAATATCTTACGTTCACAGACTCGAAGTTTTTGCAGGGAGGAATTGTGCAAATTTGTATTCCTTTAGGATTTAAGGAAAGAAGGAAGCGGAAGAGGTGAGAATATTGGGACTTCAGTTGGGATGGTGATGTTTTATGGAGTATATCTTTAGTTCTTATCATTATAACGATATGACGTTCAACAATATCTCCACAAAACCAAGGGTAACATGTTTTTGGAATACACTTTGCGCGCCGCAAAAGTTTTAGTATTGTTTGACCGCCTACTGCTAAGTCGAGGAAATATTTTCCGTTGCTTGACTGTTTTGGTTGTCGTCCTAAAATATATACCATTAGTAGGAATTAATTTCACATCTGTTAGAACAAATACTTTGTAGTTAGTTCTAGTACGTAGCATTCGGCAAAAATTACTATCGCCCAAAAACAGTAATTTCGTCGACATCTTCACTGGTCACTGGTTTTAACAAGAGATAACTAGAACAGCTGATCTCTGCAATAGCTGAGGAATCTTTATATATTATAAGTTTACTCCTCACCTTTCGGGCAAAATCTAAAAAATGTGTATGACGCTCTAAAACAACACCGAATAAGTCGGCAACTATTTTCCCGGAATGCACTTATAATGCAAAAAATATGGACATATTTTTTCCTTAATACCTGCGCCTTTTGTAACTGCACGTGGCGGAGTTCTTACCCTTTGCCAGTAACGACTAAAAGCCCATAAAACTACAAAATGCCTTTCTTAACAAAATTTATTTTTTCCATGAAATATTAAGAGTTTCGCAGTTTTCATAATCTATTAAAATCGCTAAAGGCACCTACTATCTGCTCTACATACGTGTACAATTTAATAACGAAATTGTTTCTCTGAAGCCGTGGTCGGTGTTTGGATGGTCGATTTAAATTGCTAAAGGCATCCTCTAAATCATCCTAAAATTTCATCAATTTTGGAGGTGCCCAACGGGGTCAAATTCACCCCCAAAGTCCGCGCCGCGCTGTATACCTATAGTGTCTAATAACACATTTTTTTTCTCGGAAACCGTAATACATTACGGTGTTTGGATGGTTGATTTCAATCGCTAAAGGCATCCTCTAAATCATCCTAAAATTTCGTCAATTTTGGAGGTGCCAAACGGGGTCAATTTCACCCCCAAAGTCCGCGCCGCGCTGTATACCTATAGTGTCTAGTAACACTTTTTTTTTCTCGGAAACCGTAATACATTACGGTGTTTGGATGGTTGATTTCAATCGCTAAAGGCATCCTCTAAATCATCCTAAAATTTCGTCAATTTTGGAGGTGCCAAACGGGGTCAAATTCACCCCCAAAGTCCACGCCGCGCTGTATACCTATAGTGTCTAATAACACATTTTTTTTGTCGGAAACCGTAATACATTACGGTGTTTGGATGGTTGATTTCAATCGCTAAAGGCATCCTCTAAATCATCCTAAAATTTCGTCAATTTTGGAGGTGCCCAACGTGGTCAAATTCACCCCCAAAGTCCCCGCCGCGCTGTATACCTATAGTGTCTAATAACACATTTTTTTTCTCGGAAACCGTAATACATTACGGTATTTGGATGGTTGATTTCAATCGCTAAAGGCATCCTCTAAATCATCCTAAAATTTCATCAATTTTGGAGGTGCCCAACGGGGTCAAATTCACCCCCAAAGTCCGCGCCGCGCTCTGTACCTATAGTGTCTAATAACACATTTTTTTTCTCGGAAACCGTAATACATTACGGTGTTTGGATGGTTGATATCAATTGCTAAAGGCATCCTCTAAATCATCCTAAAATCTCGTCAATTTTGGAGGTGCCCAACGGGGTCAAATTCACCCCCAAAGTCCGCGCCGCGCTGTATACCTATAGTGTCTAATAACGCATTTTTTTTCTCGGAAACCGTAATACATTACGGTGTTTGGATGGTTGATTTCAATCGCTAAAGGCATCCTCTAAATCATCCTAAAATTTCGTCAATTTTGGAGGTGCCCAACGGGGTCAAATTCACCCCCAAAGTCCGCGCCGCGCTGTGTACCTATAGTGTCTAATATAACACATTTTTTTTCTCGGAAACCGTAATACCTTACGGTGTTTGGATGGTTGATTTCAATCGCTAAAGGCATCCTCTAAATCATCCTAAAATTTCATCAATTTTGGAGGTGCCCAACGGGGTCAAAATCACCCCCAAAGTCCGCGCCGCGCTGTATACCTATAGTGTCTAGTAACACTTTTTTTTTCTCGGAAACCGTAATACATTACGGTGTTTGGATGGTTGATTTCAATCGCTAAAGGCATCCTCTAAATCATCCTAAAATTTCGTCAATTTTGGAGGTGCCCAACGGGGTCAAATTCACCCCCAAAGTCCGCGCCGCGCTGTATACCTATAGTGTCTAATAACACATTTTTTTTCTCGGAAACCGTAATACATTACGGTGTTTGGATGGTTGATATCAATTGCTAAAGCCATCCTCTAAATCATCCTAAAATTTCGTCAATTTTGGAGGTGCCCAACGGGGTCAAATTCACCCCCAAAGTCCGCGCCGCGCTGTATACCTATAGTGTCTAATAACACTTTTTTTTTTCTCGGAAACCGTAATACATTACGGTGTTTGGATGGTTGATTTCAATCGCTAAAAGCATCCTCTAAATCATCCTAAAATTTCGTCAATTTTGGAGGTGCCCAACTGGGTCAAATTCACCCCCAAAGTCCGCGCCGGGCTGTGTACCTATAGTGTCTAATAACACATTTTTTTTCTCGGAAACCGTTATACCTTACGGTGTTTGGATGGTTGATTTCAATTGCTAAAGGCATCCTCTAAATCATCCTAAAATTTCATCAATTTTGAAGGTGCTCAACGGGGTCAAATTCACCCCTAAAGTCCCATCCGCGGTTTATAATACTGATTTTTTTTCTCGAAAACCGTTAGGGCTTACGGTGTTTTGAAAATTGATAAAAATACTTAGAAGTGTGTTCTATTATGTGGTAAAATTTCGTTTAATTCGAAGGTGCCCATCAGGGCGAAAACATCCCTTTTTCGGGGGTGAGGGTTGAAAAATTTTTTTTTTACCAAATGGGGGTGGTTAGCTGTTCTTGAGGGTAAGAGTGACCTGTGTGTGAAATTTGGTTACCCAAATCGTATTGGTTACGGAATTATTAATGTTTTAAGTTTATTGCTGGGATTTATGGATAACTTCACACCAGTTAATGATTTAGTACGGATGAGTTATGTTCATAGAGAAGCAAGTCGATTGGAATAATTTAATATTTTGAACCGAAAGCTATTATTATTTATGAAAGTTGATTTATAAATTTCCCGTAATCACTACATACACCAGATTCGTTTTTTTTCTTTCCTCTTTGTAGATTTTCGCTTTAAATCAGATGAACGCGCAATAAATATCAAGAGTTGAGTGGTGCTACACCCTCAGAGATAAAGCGTTAAGTTGCTACAAGTCCAAAAAGTTACAAAAACAAGCGCCTTTGTCTTGGTGCAAGTTTCTTTACACAATTAGTAAGGAAAGATAGTCAAATTAAAGTCCTCAACAAGAAGTGTTGAGATGCTCAACTCCAATTCCTCCAGTAAGTGGAAGACGTTAGCTCAGTTAGAGTATAGCTTTCATAACTTTAGACGTGTCTGATACCTTCAGACAAGATTTACTCCAAATCACGAGATACAAATGTCTTAAGCAATATGTATTGACATAATACAACTGGAACCCACCATATTCTCGTCTTTGCAAATGTTCTCTTTAAACCGGATGAACACGCAATAAATATCAAAAGTTAAGTGGTGCTACACCCTCAGAGATAAAGCGTCAAGTTGCTATAAGTCCAAAAAGTTACAAAAACAAACGACTTTGTCTTGGTGCAAGTTTCTTTACATAATTAGTAAAGAAAGATAGTCAAATTAAAGTCCCCCGCAATAAGTGTTGAGATGTCCAACTCCAATTCCTCCAGTAAGTGGAAGACGTTAGCTCAACTAAAGTATAGCTTTCATAACTTTAGACGTGTCCAACGCCTTCAGACAAGACTTACTCCAAATCAGGAGATACAAATGTCTTAAGCAATATGTATTGACATAATACAACTGGAACCCACCATATTATCGTCTTTTTTTCGTCTTTGCAAATGTTCTCTTTAAATCAGATGAACAAGCAAAAAATATCAAGAGTTGAGTGGTGCTACACCCGCAGAGATAAGGCGTTAAGTTGCTACAAGTCCAAAAAATTTCAAAAAACAAACGATTTTGTTGTGGTGCAAGTTTCTTTACACAATTAGTAAAGAAAGATAGTCAAATTAAAGTCCCCAAACAATAAGTGTTGAAATGTTCAACTCCAATTCCTCCAGTAAGTGGAAGACGTTAGCTCAGCTAGAGTTAGCTTTCATAACTTTAGACGTGTCTAACACCTTACAGATAAGACTTGCTATAAAATCAGGAGATACGATTGTCTAAAATAATATGTATTGACATAATACAACTGGAAACTAAACATACTGGAATCAACCACCAGATTCTTGTTTCTCCTTTCATTTTTGCAAATTTTCTCTTTAAATTAGATGAACAAGCAATAAATATCAAGCGTTGAGTGGTGCTACACCGGCAGAGATAAAGCGTCAAGTTGCTACAAGTTCAAAAAGTTACAAAAACCAGCGACTTTGTCTTGGTGCAAGTTTCTTCACATAATTAGTAAAGAAAGATAGTCAAATTAAAGTTCTCCACAAAAATTGTTGAGATGTCCAACTCCAATTCCTCCAGTAAGTGGAAGACGTTTGCTCAGGTAACGTATAGCTCTCCTAGATTTAAACCTGTCTAACGCCTTGCAGACAAGACTTACTCCAAATCAGGAGATACAGTTGCTTTAAGCAATATGTATTGACATAATACAACTGGAACCAACATACCAGAACCAACCACCAGATTCTTGTTTTTTCTTTCGTCTTTGCAAATTTTATCTTTAAATCAGATGAACAAGAAACAAATACCAAGCGTTGAGTGGTGCTACACCAGCAGAGATAAGGCGTCAAGTTGCTACAAGTCCAAAAAATTACAAAAACAAGCGACTTTGTCTTGGTGTAAGTTTCTTCACATAATTAGTAAAAAGAGATAGTCAAATTAAAGTCCCCCACAATAAGTGTTGAGATGACCAAACCCAATTCCTCCAGTAAATGGAAGACATTAGCTCAACTTGAGTATAGCTTTCAAAAATTTAGACATGTCTAACGTCTTATAGACAAGACTTACTCCAAATGAGGAGATACAATTGTCTTAAGCAATATGTATTGACATAATACAACTACAATAAAAGAAAATTTTGTATTATAATAATTCACTTTATTGACCAACAAAGATCAATTATAGAACAATATTACAAGAGAACAAAAGAAATAGCACATGCTATAAAACAAATATAACTCACATAAATACTCCTACACTATTATTATTAGTTAGTTTACACATCCTCTACACCGGGGAGTTGGCTAAAATATTGGATTTGCAATTCCTCAGATAAAACTCGCTGGTACTACGAATCTCCTATGTAAATCTCCTTTGAATCCTTTCCAGTATAAGTCTATGACACACATATAGTGGTGACCAAATTACAGAGCCATATTTCATTTAGGACAATACAAAGGTCAAAAATCAGCAGAAGATACAATATCTTCAATGTGCGGAACAAAAGACAATTTCCGATCAAAAGTAACTCCCAGATCCTTGATTCTAAATAGTTTCTCAAGAAGAACATCTATATAATAAGAAGATGGACGAGGAGACAGCTAATCGTTAGCTGATAACGGCTACACCATTCCACAAAGACGCCCAAGTCCGACTGAAGACTGACAACATCACGGTCCGAAAAATTACGTCAAAACAGCTAGTATAGAATTTGTCTAGAAGGTTATTCAAGAAGACAACAAATAGTAGGGGGCCTAGATTAGAGCCCTGAGGAACACCAGACCTAGCCGTAAACTCTATAGACACATAACTGTTGTAGTACACATAATTTATACGACCCAACAGGTAAGAGGTAAATAGTTTCATAAACTTAGGAGATAGGCCAAAAGCACTAAGTTTATACAAGAGGATGTCATGATGAATCAGAACGAATGTCTTAGAAAAATCAATGTATACCACATCCACCTGACCGCCCCTATCCAAAGATTTACAAATCACATCAGTAACCACCGCGAGAATGGTAATCGTTGAATGACGCTTGATAAACCCATGTTGATATGGTGACACAAATGACTGAACCTGGGGATAAATCATCATGTAAATAATCTGTTCAAATACTTTAGCGAAATAGGACAATAACGATATCGATCAATAATCAGTAATGTTGGTACGTTCGAAATGTTTGAATATAGAAATAATGCGTGAGTGCTTCCAAAATTTAGGAAACGAGCAAGTGCTTAAGGATAGGTTAATTATTATATAAAGCGGAACTGCAAAAACTGCACAGCAATCACGAATGAAAAATGCAAGAAGATCATCATAACCAGCAATAAATTTATTAGGTAATCTTTTTAGGAAATGAAAAACCTGCTCTTCAGTTACACATCATTTTGTCAGGAAGTCGAGAGGTCGTAGTTTTCTGTCTTATATAACTCCAAAAGTTACGGGGATCAGAACTAAGCGATTGTTCAGCACTAATAGTAAAGGAAGCATACGCATCAGAGATTTTCTGTTTAGTTAAACACCTGTCTTTTATATTCCACTATTGCTTCTCCTACGCTTCTTCCTATAATACTCTTTCAATTTTAATAGCTGCTTAATTTCTGGTGAGTACCAAAATAGGGTATGAGAATCTACGACACAATCTCTTAGGAACAAAGAAATCCAAAGTCTCATGCAACTTTGTATGCAAAGCATCATCCGCATTAACCTGCACATTTAGAAAAGCTAGAAAAGTTGGCTCTTCGAAAATTATAGCGACCACCCAAATCATCATGGACAAGATTAAACCGATGATCAGTATTTGTCAGAACCAAATCCAATAGACGATTGTCACAGTTTAATATATGATTGAGTTGACGAAGGTCCAGAAAGTCACAGAAATTACGAAATAACTCCGTTTTTCCACATTTGATTGATATGCCAGGTGCCTTAATACATTCAGGCAAATTAAAATCACCAAGGGTAGGTCAATTCAAAGCTTTATGTTCCAAGGCGTCCAAGAAACATAGCAAATCAGGTTGCGGATTATCAGGAGGTATGTACAACACCACGATATACAGGGTGTGTCAAATGTCTGGAATATAGCCAATCACTTCGCCATTTGTAGTTTTAAAGAAAAATGTTTTATACACAATTTTCTTTATTAAGCGTGACGCATTTTTTGGCGATATTTACTTGTTTATATTGTTTTTGTTTCGTTGCTATGGCAACCAACATTGTTATTTTAAATAGGATGCATGTTCTTTTTGCATACTTTGATGGAGGATAAACATATCAAATATGGTTGTATAACAAAAAAATTGAGAAAAAATGTGTTTTCTGAAAATATTAAGTCAGCAATTAATAGCCTTAAATGTCAAAAAAATGACAGATTCAATAAATATGAAAAATTAATGACGTATAAGTACGGTGATACACATTTAATGTAGTTTCGTCATTGGTAGCTGTCTTCGGCCGTCCATTTTTTGGAAGGTTTTTAACACTTCGGTGTTAAAGAATTTTTTTTTAATATTTTGGATACTGTGGATTGTGTGATTTGTGTATCCGGGTAAATATTATTGAACAGTATACAAACTTCACTTTGAGTGCGTTTTCTATCACCATTATTAATATTTGGATCCTTTGTCGTTCGCTTAATTGTGCCATATTTGTTTAAACTGTCAATTATTTGACATTTAAAGCTGTCAACGGCATTATACAGATGGCCCAAAACTCACCTATTTTTAGAAAACGCGTTTTTTCTCGATTTTTTTCTTATACAACCATATGATTTGATGTGTTCATCGCGTAGAGGGATATGTCCTCTATCAAAATATGCAAAAAAACATTTGCATCCCATTTAAAATACCGATATTAGTTGCCATAGCAAAGAAACAAAAAACAATGTAAACAAGCAAATATCGCCAAAAAATGCACCACAATTAATAAAGAATTTTTTATTTGAAACATATTTCTTTAAAATCACAAATGGCGAAGTTATTGGCTATATTCCAGACATTTGACATATCTGTATAAGGTCACTGACCATAAAGAGCACTACCAAATCAACAATCGACAAATGGTACAAAAGACTGAATATCTGTAGAATCAAACAGTTCAACATCATAATGACTAGCTACAGCAAGCAGAACTTCTCCACCTCTGTTATGTCCAACCAAATCAAACTTACCATCAGCTAGTACGAGGTTGCACTTATGCACTAATAATGTATTAGATCCAAGATCTAAATTAGTTTCCGATAGAGCAATTAAATCATAGATACAATTAGAACAATTAACATCAAATTCACTCGTTTTTGTACGAAGACCATTAACATTTTGATAATATACATTAACAGATTGATACATTTTGTTGGGCAAAATCAGTTTTCCGAAGCCTTGACTTGAATGCCATGGATGTACTTTAGTGCCAAACCCTTTTAATTCAGTCTTCGCTTTCCTATAAATATCAAGCTGGAAAGGAGTACGATCATTAATAGGTATAATGAAGTTTAAGTGTTTCCAAAAAGTTTTGGTTTATAATGTAATAATAAGGTAAACTCGAGGAAAGCTATTCGGTTTCAGCTTTGACAGACACACCGTTACAAGTACAACAACTTTCCCTGCATATAAAAAAAAAGAAACTTTTTTCATTAACCCCTTTTTTGATCCATCAATTATATTATTAAATTACTCATTACTTGGTGTTATCAAAAAAATGCTGATCTGTGCGTTTTCATTTGCAGTTGTATTAGAATTTTTTGGTGTTGATAACTCATTATGCAAACACAATCAAACTATCAACGATACGAACTACCGAATTCGTAAAAATGCTTTTTGAAATTATAACTGCCTGTGAATATAATACAAACTTGTGCATATACAAACAACTCGTACCCAATTCACTGGTTAGGTATATTACACAGCGAGTAAATTCGCCAGCGAGTATCGAGTAAACAGATCAATGTAATTGACGCTCAACTTCAATGCCAAATAAATCAATGTAACCACCAACAATTTAGTTATCATCAAGTTTAAATTCACCAATCAATATGTTACGTTATTACTAAATACATTAATTATTATCGTTATCTGCTTGAAGAAAATATAAATTATTGGTTAGACTTTAAACACGTGTTTAAACAAAATTTCAAATCAGTGCCAAATTGAAATCGGCACGAGCCGACCAATTAATAACCTAACGCCGTGTAATTTAAATCTATTTTTACAAAAGCAAATTGATTATTATTAAGCCAACCGTAGATAAAAATAACGCCTCGAAAATACAGATATACACACGCAGACACGGAGAGATGGATCATCGCTAAAACTGTATCGCAGGCTTTTCCAGACACAATCCGCCGTTTTTAATGGATTTTGTCGCTTTAAATATAACGAGATCGTAATGCTTAAACACCCAAATCAAATAAAATCGCGTAAAATTAAATATCAAAATAGCTTTTTAAATTATTTTTTTTATTTACCAACCCTAAGTGATGAAGAACTATAATGAAAACCAAATTTTTTGTCACTTTCTGCACTTGTTTTATTACGCGAGAATCCCATTTTTTTCTCAGACATGCAAAAACGTGTTGGAGAACCCGAACGAAATGTTTTTCGTGGTGGCGGTGGGGACGCGAGCGTCGCGACGCCGTTCTCTACACACTGAACGTTACTGTTTAGAAGCGTCGCGACGCGCCCCGGGCGTCACGTAATCGACCATTGTAAATTCGCCGAGCTGGCAAACGATCTCAACTAAACTACCTCTCTATTTCACTACATATAAAAAAATCAACCTTGAAAAAATTAAAACAAATTAATTTTTTTTTAATATTTTAAAATCGATATCAATTTGAACGAAAGAGGTACTTAAAACTACTTTAAGGAAAAGGATACGAAAAAAAGAGTTTAAAAAGGAAGTTGAAAATACTTACGGGTTTGATGTCGCTTGAGCTTAAAAGCGGGGAGTGGGCCTGAAACAAAAACAAGACACAATTTCAGTCTTAGAGTTCTTTTCAGAGTTCTTACTACGATTCCTTTTCATTTAGATAAAGCCGCGACGTCGGCGGCGGGGCCAGACGAAAGATTTATCGGGAAAGGTCCCATAATGGAAACGGATTCCAAATTCCGCTGCCGATATCTTGATTTATTATTATTATTTTCAGGAGGTTTTAAAAACTTTCCAACGATTTCAGGAATTTCAGAGGCCAACTTTCCCAATAACCCGCGTTCCGAGAGATAAATGCCGAGATAACGGGATAGTTACTATACTAAATTACGTTACAACAAAAACGACGGGAGGTTGTTGCGGGCGTTCGATAACTGCGACGCACGGGGGCACCCCCTATTTTATAAGCGGAATTAATTGCGCGTCGAAACTTGAAACTTGTCAATCGGGAACAGCTCGATTTCCAATTATACGCGGACATAGTATTTCCCGAACACTAAATTTACTACCACCCGTCAGTCAACAATTGGAAATGATTGAAGGTTCATTATATTACGGCCAACGTTTCGGTTAATATACTAATTGGAAAATAAGGTTTTTAATGCAAATCGCCCAACAATTTTAATGCACACACATTCGCACAGCAATCCACGTCGTAGCGTTCAATCTACGTGGCTTTATATTTATACCAAGCACGTTAAAATCTAAGAGTACTGCTACATTCCGGAAACAGGTGTACAGCGCGAAGGCCCGTTTGTGACGTCATCGATGAATAACAATTAAAACTAGAACTAACACTAGACCTAGAACTAGAATAGTTTCGGGTTTAGCCGTCTTGAGAGACGAGCGGCTAAATCCGAATGTTTCTAGTTCTCGGTCTAGTGTTAGTTCTGGTGACAGTGTTAATGCAAAACTAGAACTAACACTAAACCTAGAACTAGAATCATTCGGGTTTAGCCGTCTTAAAAGACGTGTGGCTAAATCCGAATGTTTCTAGATCTAGGTCTAGTGTGAGTTCTAGTTTTGTACTAGCACTATACTTGAACTAACACAAGACCTAGAACTAGAATCATTCAGGTTTAGCCGTCTTGAAAGACGAGCGGCTAAATCCGAATGTTTCTAGTTTTGCACTAGCACTGTTACTAAAACTAACACTAGACCTAGAAATAGAATCATTCGGGGTTCGTCGTCTTGAGAGACGTACGACTAAACCCGTAACTTCTAGTGTTAGTTCTAGTTTTAGTTCAACAAAAATATACAACAATCTAGCGCCGAATAACAATAATTATAACTATAAGTTCGTTTTTTTTCTATAATACTTGTCAATATAAATTTTTTAGGGTTTCTGTTGGTATTATCTAGGGACCCTTATAAAATTTATGTTGTTTTCCTGATTTTTAGTAATATTTTCAGTAACTAAATAGTTGAGGTTAAAACGGTTAAAATACTAATAAATTTAATTAAAAAAAAATTAATTGAATGAAATAGAACAAAACAAATGGTAAATAAACACCCCAAAACATTTTTTATTCATCGTCTTCATCACTGAATTCATCTTTATTACCTTCTGATTCAGACTCTTCGAGGTTTATGATAAATGGAGGAAGATCCTTAAAGGAAGTATTACCCATATGAGTATGCCAGTCTTTTTCTATTAAGTTCTCAACGTGAGTTATGCAATTGTTCCATATTTCTGCTGTGCAATTTGACAAAGCAGTATGCCACACGTTAATCACACGATTTTTCTCGTGGAAGGACATCGTTGAATCGTTGATATGCTTATTGTAATAAGTCTTGCAATAGGCCCAAACTAGTTCTATTGCATTATGTTGACAATGATACGGAGCAAGTCTCAACACTTCAATATTATGCTGCAGAAGAAGATCATCGACGACATACCTTTTTTTATTCCCAAAGTTGAGCGTTTGTTTCGCGTTCATTAACATTTACATTATGTTCAAATAAAAATTGTATTAAAACACTTTTCTTTGATGATCGTGTGGGTGTTTTTTCTTTGAGGACTGAATGATAGGGCGCATTATCCATTATCACAACATTTTTGCCAGATAAATTTTGTACTGCTGGAATTAGATTTTTATTGACCCAATTATAAAAGATTTGGAAATTCATCGTCTTGTGATAATCTTTATCAGTATTCTTACTATTAAAAAAGTAATAAGCAATTTTCTAAAAAGCCACCTCTGTAACCTGCATGTAGTACAGTAAACCTGTCTCCTTCACTTTTTATTTTTATGTTAACCGAACGTTTATCATAGTCTTTTACCCACCTACGTAATTCAGAACCATTCTTATATATCCAAGTTTCGTCCAAAAATACAAAATTTATATCTTCCCCCGAATATTTTAACTGTAGATAGCGCATCAAAAATATTACTTTAGCTGTAATCACATGATTTCTTTCCATTAAAATTTTTCGACTATTAATTTTTTTAAATTTGAAACCCATGTCTCGAATTACTGTATATAATAAACTTCGTGAACCAGTGAATTCGAGTTCTCTTTTTGCAAAATATAACAGTTCATTTAAGTTAAAATGTTTCCCTCTAATCAAATTTTGAAAAATTTCAGCTGCAAGCTGTTCTCTTAAATAATAATTGTTAAACCATATCTCTTTTGTTTTTCTTCCTGTTTGTGCATTTTGCAAATTTTCTCTATTACGGTATATATTGTAAATAACAGTTTTAGTAACCTGATAAATAATTTTGAATTAAGGAAAACGAATTTGTTGAAATACTAAAATACATTAAATATTTTACAAAGACGAATGACTGTAAGTTCCAATTTGCACCTTAGTACTGCTCGTTTTAGTTCGACTCCCAATAAATTGCGTTTTTTTCTTGCGTTCATTTATGACATATTTATTTCAAAACATGATAAAACAAAACTCCCTGTTAATTTTGCCAACTTTACAACAATTTGACAGGTATTATAGAAAAAAAACGAACTATAGAACTACCGTCCTTGATTTATACATAGTATACAGGGTAATTCAAATTCGACCCCCACCATTGGGATCTCAGAAACCATAAGAGATACAGGAATGGTTAAATGGAGGCAAAGTTGCGTATCTTAGAGCTGGTCATTTTTCAACAAAGTTTTTGGACCTAGCCGTTTTAGTTTTTATAATATGACCGAAAAAGAAAACAATGACTTTTTCGTTTTTTACGTTATATCTTCTTTATTTTTCGTTTTTTCGTGAATCTGAAAAAACATTCTTAAAGCAACTTTTTATGAAAAATGTCATGACACAACTAGAAATTTTCTCTGACGTTTCGTTTTCGTGAAACTGTCATCAGGTTTATTTTTTCTTATGAACGCCATATTTGATTTTCACACCAAAAATCCTATTTTTTGAATAGGATGAATGAATTCTGATTTCAATGATATATCACGCAATGTATTTCATTTAGAAAAACATTGAATTATTAAAAAAAGAATAAACCTGATAATAGTTTCACGAAAAGCAAATGTCAGAGAAAATTTCTATCTGTGTCACAACATTTTTCATAAAAAGTTGCCTTAAGAATGTTTTTTCAGATTCATGAAAAAACGAAAAATAAAGGAGTTATAACGAAAAAGTCATTTTTTGGTTTTTGGGCCATATTTTAAAAACTAAAACGGCTAGATCCAAAACCTTAGTTGAAAAATGATGACCTCTAAGATAAGCAACTTTGCCCCCATTTAACCATTTCTGTATCTCTTATGGTTTCTGAGATCCCAATGGTGGGGGTCGAATTTTAATTACCCTGTAGACAACTCTGGGAATACCCCGAGTTTATTTTTTATCAACAAGGAATAGACCAACTTGGTAAATAATCAGAGTTGGATTCTATCCAACAAATTCTATATAGTGCTCATATATTCTATGAGCACTAACATTTATATTTAAATATACTGACTTAAGAATATTTTGGCCGTTATATCCGAAGTTCGTTATATTGAGATTTTACTATATTAATCCCAACGACATCCCAATCCATTAATATTTAATAAATTCCAAAAAGATTTAATTAATCCAAATAAATATTCCAAATTCATTTTATAATCTTTTAAAATATAGCATAAAATACAATCATAAACCTTAATGACTATAAAAAAAACGAATATAATAATATACCTTGGGGATAAACAGAACTAAATCAAACTATAAAAGAAAAAAAACCCATCGCAAAAAATTTCGCAACGGGTACAGAAAACGATACGATAGAGTGGACCATATTGGACTTACCAAAGTTATAAATCGAGTCATAAACTTTTGGGGTCCCAATATCGTTTATAAGCGTCATCAATTCAACCCAACCAAAGACTGTATCAAGCAGAAAAAGAAAAGAATAAAAAAATGCTTAAAAAGATTATTGTGAGAGGCAAAAAATCGCAAGAAGTTTTAAGGAACATCAACGCGTACGTTACAGATTTTGGAGATGGTAATATAGAGAAGAATACGTGATTTTCTGAGGGAAACGAAAACGACGGGGACGTGTCTACGAATTAATGGGCCATTTGGAGTCGTCACGAAGGTAGTTAGGAAATCGAAAAGATATTAAGTTCATCCTTGTATTCGTTCGGAATCTAAAAACGAATGTTTAAGAATCACAACGAGATTTTACGTTAAAAGCTACAAACTTTTACATCCATTAAATACATTAAAAAAAAGCTGCAGTCATTGTACAGGATGATATTTTGGCAAAGTTATTTAAATCTCAACATTGTTTTTCAATGCTCCCTTTTGGAACTATGTGAAAAAAGTCCTGCAAAATCAAATACATGAAAGCGAACACCAATTTATGAATGAATCTCTAAACAATCCTAATGTATAGGGGAAAGGTGGGTAGGTTTCGGTCGTTATTGGTTACAGATTTAACAAGCCTGGGGTGTATAAAAGAAAAATTCACCGCTAGAGAAAAACTCCTGTTCAGCAAAATAATGTATCCGTAAGAAATATAGCATCAGATTTAGGATTTTCTCGATCTGCTTTACAAAGACATATACAGCAAGCTAAAAAATTTGCTGTCTGAGTGGTTTTGCGGAGAGTTGCTGTCTGAGTATCTACTGACATATAGTAAAATTCATTATGGATTGATGACAAAGCAAACCCGAAAATTTGCATACGAATGCAAAATTAAGAGGAACACTAGTAACGATGTGTTGCTTTCGTATTTCCAAGAATATAAGTAAATGAACCCATGCTTATGAATGGGCCGGAAAATAGCTTGGGATTAGTCCATAAATCAGAATGGAGGATGAATGAGAATTTTGTATCAACTTTAAATCATTACATAAAACATTCGAAAGTTTCAAAAGAAAATCCCTGCTTGATATCATTTCTGTTAACCTTTCCGCCGCATTGTAGCCACCGGCTACAACCGCTAGATGTTTCTATATTTGGACTATTTAAAGCGCGCTACAATGCAGCTTCTGCATGGATGACGTCAAACCCCGGAAGAACTGTAACCTTGTACCACATTCTGGATTAAGTAAAGTTGCCTGCGATGTTTCAATGTCCAGACAGATTATTTTATCCGGATTTCAAAAAGCTAACGTTCACCCATTTAATCTTATTTTATATTTTACCACTGATGATTTTCTGACGTCTGCAGTTACTGATCGTATACCAGCAGAAATCCTAGAAAGTCCAGGCCCACTGTCAAAAAACGTAGAAACACAGGAAGTTTTTACATCGGAAATTTATGAGAATTCTGAATCGTTCCAAATCCACCACACCACTATCCAATAGAAACCAATAGCTACTTTAAAAAATATAACATTAATAACTCCTAAATCCGTGATGGGATATCCCAAGGCAAAACCAAGAACTGCATCAAATAGAGGTCGACAAAAGGGACGTACAAGAATTTTAACAAGCACGCCTAAAAAAGATAAAATTGAAAGGCATAAGAAAACGGCAAATACAGTACAAAAGAATTTAAGAGAACAACCTTCAAAAAATATCAAAAAGAAAAAAATACCCATACCAGAGGAAAGTGATACAGCTGACTATGATGTAGGTGACAAAATGTCAGAAAATTTTAAGAATTCTGCGATTTCCGCTATTGTTGGAGATTACATATTAGTCAAATTTCCAACGAAACGAACCTGTCTGCATTATGTTGGGAAAATAGAGCAGATACAAGAAGAGGGTAACTATGTCATAAAATTTCTTCGAAAAAAATCAAATTCTTGGACATTTTACTACCCCGAAGAAACGAATATATCTAAAATTGATTTTTGTGATTTAGTTTTACGTGGAAGTCCTCCTTGTAATGCAGCTAAAACAAGTAGAACACAGAATTTGTTTACTTTTGATATAGATTTAAGAAGTTTTGAAAATTTGTGTTGATTTAAAGGTACCTACAATTTAATATTATTTGTATATTGAGAATTTGTATTCACTTTTGCCATCTTAATCCGAAGTTATGGTAGAAAACTAAGAAGGAATTAAAGGCTAAAATGAAAAGTCTTTTAAGTTCGTATAGGAGAGAAAGAAATAGAGAAAAGAATAGCAATGTAACTGAATCAGGTTACTTTAGGCCCACTTCCACCACCTCTAATTAAAGTGGTTGATATCTTCAGCTAACGAATAGCGCAATTGGTTTACCAGTTTGAGGTTCGGTATAAAAATTTATCTGTCGAATAGGTTCGACTCGTTTTTTACTAGATGGCGTATCATTTATATCTAACCTCTGTTTTGACATAAACTAAAGTGCGCGGCGTGTCTCGCATATGCCGCGTAGCACTGCGTTCTTTGATACGTCCAAACTGGCGTGCGGCAAAATTGTGTCCGACGTACGCCACGCACTTTGTGGACACACCTTAAGAATAACACTCGAAACTTAATTTTTTTCCTCTTGATTGACGTTATCTTAAGTAGAATCAAATTTCATAAAAAACAGTAAGTTTTCGGATATTTATAGTGATCCATCATCGTGGAACAACCCGTATTGTAATCATGTAAAATTTTGAGTTCATCCATTTTCTCGTTGCCCTACAAAAATCCGAGATACTTCAATGTAGGGCACTCCACTTTATTTAATCTACCGTCATGTTTATATTACTTCCAGCGCTGTGAATAAAACAAAACGCGATTTGAAGCTGCGGTCATAAACTTGTAAAATGTCAAAATAACATGAACCCGATTTAATATTAACAGAAAATTGTTTTTAATTCTTCTAACTTCTTCCGCATAAAATGATGGTGTTTGTGCAAGCAAAACACTCAGTGTCCATATTGAATTAATTAACGCTTTTTGATAAAACCGTCCTTGAGTTCAATAAAAATATACAACAATCTAGCGCTGAATAACAATTAAAAGTAGAACTAAGACTTAGAACTTAGAATTCGAGTGTAGCCGTACGTCTCTCAAGACCGCTAAACCTGAATGATTGTAGTTCTAAGTCTAACGTTAGCTTTAGTGACAATACTAATGCAAAACTGGAAGTAACATTAGACCTAGAACTTGAAACATTAGGGAGCCCCATGTCTTTCAAGACGGCTAAACCCGAATGTTTCTAGTTATAGGTCTGGTGTTAGTTCTACTTTTAGTGTAAGAAAAATATACAACCATCTAGTGTTGAATAACAATTAAAACTAGAACTAACACTAGACCTAGAACTAGAAACATTCGAGTTTAGCTAAACTTTAGTTAACCCTAAACTTTCTACATTCAGCGGCATAAAAAACTCATCACCTAAAATGATGACCAGTTTCAAACTGCAATAACTTTTGAACGTATTGCTCGATTTGAATAAGGGTTTTTTTATTTGAAAGGTCTACCCTTTGTCAATATTTCTGTAGGTGCCTTCCCCATTTTGGCGCTCTTCAATTTCAGGAATGGTGACTAACGCTAATGCGTGTTTTCTTTCATACACTTTGAAGCTTGCTGTGGGGTGCACCGACAAAAGAAAATAATTTTAATCATAAGGAGCTTGTAGTCTTGTCTGTTCTGATCACTTCTGTTTGTTCAAGTTTCTATTGTTGTTAACACCAAAGTTACAAGCTCTAAAAGATAACGCAGCTTGTTCGACAGCGCCATCAGAAATTAAAGCAAGTCATGGATGTCGATGAAATTTTATTAAACTGGTATTTCCTGTCTTCGCTTGAATGGTATTCCTCATCCTTCGAGGCATACTTCGAATAAGGTTTTGAATTTCATTTTGGGGAATCTGGTTCCACTATTCTGCTAGCGCTATTCGGAGATCATCTAGCGTTTGTATAACGGTACCACGGGCTCTAATTCGTTTCCCTAGCATATCCCACATGTGTTTTATGGGGAGTTAAATCATCCAGGTATTGGGACATTATGCGGGCTGTATGGGAGCGAGCATTATCGTGCATGAACAAGAAGTTGTCACCAATAAATGGGCCGAAGGAAACACGTGTTGAGCCAAAATTTCTTCAATATACCGATCCGCGTTTAGATATGATAAAGCAAAGCTCCGTACGTGCTTCGAAGCACATTCCCCCCAAACCATTACAGATCCTCCCTGGTATTGTACTCTTTCAGAGAAGTTGCACTGAGCATAACGTTCTCCTGCTCTTCTCCAAACTCTCTCTCGACTATCTGGAGAGTACAAGCCGAACCTCGACTCGTCTGAGAGCAGTACGTTTCGCCACTCTGCATTGGTCCATTGAATATGATCTCGTTCAAATTGTAATTAAGCAACACGATGTTCTCGAAGCAACTGTGATCCAGTTGCTGGTCTCTTTGATCTCAATCCCGCGTCTTCAAATCTCTTTCTTACTGTGCGTTCACTCACGTTCACCCGACGCACTTGTTCCAAACGATTTCTTATCTCAAATGCTGTGGTATGTCGATTTCGTAACACGGTCGTTACAATATATCGATCACCACGAGGTTGTCTTCTTCCTGACCCAGGTTGTCTGATAAAGGTGCCAGTCTGCCGAAATCGTTGAATGGCGCGAGAAACCGTACTCTATATATATCGCCAACAACAAGAGCAACATAACGAGTGCTACAGTACTGCTCAAAAGTATATGACAATTTGGTTTTTCCCACATAACTTTGAAACTTTATGAAAGCAGACCATTTTTTCACCATAGTTTTTGCAATGCATTTCAAATGACATAGACTTATGTAGAAGAATCCATTTCAACTTAGAGTTACTACTTAACTATTTTTATTAAAATACGAAAATACGCTATAAAGTGATGTCAACAAAAATAAATGATAACTCAAGAAATATTAACATAACAATCGTGAACGACAATCAGTCATATAGAGCAACCTAGTACTTGGTTGGGTAACCCATACTGTTGATCACAGCCTGACATCTGGGCATGGAATAGATCAATGCATCGATAGTGGACTGGTCGATCTTCACCCACTTCGCCTACAGCTGTTGGAGCTTTTCGTCGGCGGAAGTGGTCCGAATGCCCGTCAACTTGTGTGAAAGAGTGTCGCACAGTGGTTTGAAGATGTTGAGATCCGGGCTCTGGCTGCACCAGTCCATTACCGCCACTCAACGCTGCGCGATCCAGTTGGACATTCCTGGATGTGTGCTTGGGATCATTGTCTTGCTGAAACAGCCAACACCGACCCATGTTTTTGCATGACCAGGGAAGCATGTCATCTTGCAGACAGTCCCTGTCACCCCCACACCATGACGGAACCACCGACATGCTTCATCGTGGGATGCAGGTGCTTGGGCTTGAAGCGAGTGCCCGAAGGGTGTTCCGAATAGCAGGAGCTTGCTCTCGTCGCTCCACAGGGACGTTCTTCGACTGCTGCCGGGTGCAGTTGAGGGACGCGTTCGCCTACTCCACGCGCGCCTTCCTGTTCTTAGCTGAAACGAGTGGTTTCATTACCGGACATTGACCAATGAGTCCTGCATCCTTCAGCCTCCTCTTGACCCCCAATGTCCACCGTCGTGAACCGTGTGTTCGCTCTGCACAGCATCGCGCCGTTCCTGTCCTCCAGCCGAGTGGTGATTCGAGGTATTTTCGTTTCTTCGTCACGAAGCAACCAAGTGTCCTCCACGTCTTCAATACCGATGATATCTGCGTGGTGAGCTGCATCTGTGTGCATCCTTGTCGAGCACCCTATACGATGGCCTTCTGCGGCAATTCCGACAAATGTCGAACTCCTTTCTTTTTACTCATTCTTAAGAATAATATTTCATAACTTTCAGAAAATATCACGTGAAAATAACGCGAAACAAAAAATTAAAATAAAAGTTATTTCTAGGCCTGACATCGATTTTCAAAAGAAATTTGTCACGCCTCTATGCTTTGACATATATTGTATCCTCTGGAATATAATATAATTGTATTCACTCGTTATGCATTGCTTGAAAATTGTGTGAAGATTCGTCCAGTATTAGAAAAGTTATGTAGGAGAAACCAAATTATCATATACTTCTGAGCGGTACTGTACGTCCATCTTCCATCAAAGCCACTGCCTGAGCGACTTCTGCAAGACTTAAAGGCATTTCTTGTTTAGCACCAGTGTACGACGTTAACGACACTAAACGTCACTGAAATGTTTTCGTCAATTTATATGACTTGCTTTAATTTCTGATGTTGCTGCCGAACAAGCTGCGTTATCTTTTAGAGCTTGTAATTTTGGTGTTAACAACACTAGAAACTTGAATAAAAAACAGAGGTGATCAGAAGAGACGAGACTACAAGCCCATTATGAATAAAATTATTTTCTTTGGTCGCTGCACCCCACAGCAAGCTTCAAAGTGTATGGAAGAAAACACGCATTAGCGTTATTCCCCATTGCTGAAATTAAAGAGCGCCAAAATGGGGAAGGCGCCTACAGAAATATTGGCAAAGGGTAGACATTCCAAATAAAAAAAACTTTATTCAAATCGAGGAATACGTTCAAAAGTTATTACAGTTTGAAACCGGTCATGATTTTAGGTGATGCGGCTTTTATGCCGCTGAGTGTAGTTCTAGGTCAAGTGTTAGTTCTAGTTTTGCACTAGTATTGTCACTAGAACTAATATTAGACTTAGAACTACAATCATTCAGGTTTAGCCGTCTTGAGAGGCGTATGGCTAAACCTGAATGATTCTAGTTCTAGGTTTAGTGTTAGCTCTAGTGATAGTGTTACAGCAAAAGCGGGTTTAGCCTCATGTCTTTTAAGACGACTAAACCCGAATGTTTCTAGTTCAAGGTCTGGTGTTAGTTCTACTTTTAGTTTAAGAAAAATATACAACCATCTAGCGCTGAATAACAACTAAAACTAGAACTAGCTGAAGTAGGACAACCCTTATTGTAATCATGTAAAATTTTGAGTTCAACCATTTTCTTGTTGCGCTACAAAAATTCGAGATACTTCAATGTAGGGCACTCCACTTTATTTAATCTACCGTCGTGTTTATATTATTTCCAGCGCTCTGAATAAAACAATACGCGATTTAAAGCTGCGTTCATAAACTTGCAA